>NC_134037.1:216196167-216496167 GCF_965140245.1 Athene noctua
ACCCTGAAGAAAAGGAGGCTGAGGGAAGACCTTAGCACTCTCTACAACTATCTGAAAGGAGGTTGTAGTGAGGTTGGTGTTGGTATCTTCTCGCAAGTAACAAAAAATTGGACAAGAGGAAATGGCCTTAAGTTGCACCAAGGGAAGTTTAGACTGGATATTAGGAAAAATTTATTCTTGGAAAGGATTGTCAAGCATTAGAACAGGCTGCCCAGGGAAGTGGTTGAGTCACCATCCCTGGAGGTATTTAGAAGATGTGTAGATGTGGTGCTTAAGGACACAGTTTAGTGGTGGAAATAGTAGTACTGGGTTAACAGTTGGACTCCATGATCTTGAGCGTTTTTTCCTACCTAAATGATTCTATGATACTTCCCACATTCACATCCACACCTTTTAACAATACCTGAGCAGATTGCTATTGGAATAATCTCCACATGGAAGTGGTGGATTCCCCAACATTGGACACTTTTAAGATTCAACTGGACAGGGTGCTGGGCCATCTTGTCTCGACTGTGCTCTTGTCAAGAAAAGTTGTACCAATTGATACCTGAGGTCCCTTCCAACCTGGTATTGTATGACTATGATTCTATGATTGTTGCCAGATCTGATACAGATTCTCCATTCTGTATGACAAAACTTTAAAAAAAAAAAAAAAAAAAAAAAAAGAAAGAAAAAAAAAGGAAAAGCTTAAAAGTAAAATGTTTGCCAAAAAAAAAAATACACTAGCTAAATACACTTTAGGTTTGATCACCAATGAAGTCAAGCAATATCAAATAACTCTTCTAACTGCAATACTATGAACTTATCTAGTCAAAGAAAATACTTACTTACATGACTTGTGACTTCTATAATACTTCCTTCCATACCCTTACATTCTCTATATAGAAACAACTCATTATTCCATATTTTTTGCTACTTCCTGCTAAGCTATAAACTCAGCTTTTTCCTTTTAAAGCTTATATGTTACCTGCCAGCTCAATCTTACTTGAGCATTTTTATGACATTTTAAAAATTTCACATTTCTGCCACCTGTTAATTTTGGAGACTGTTTGCCACTTCTTGCAATCATGTGAGATAGATAGCAAACAATATGGTTTTAAAAGTGGGTTTTTTTACACAATAAACCAGTGAAAATCAACCTTAGATATGACATTTTAATTTTTTAGGAATATTTATTTAAATAAAAAAGACTAAAGAGACTCCACATGCTCACGTTACTCACTGCATTTTTCTGATATCTCTTACAATAAAAAGTTTTTGCTGATATGTTTATGTTGCAGCAGATTAATTTTGTTTTCTCCTATTTGCTCTTGTCAGAGAAGACCCAGAATATCAAAGATCAGAGGTGGAATAACAGGAAAAAACCCTATCCATACCAGTGTGTTGATACCTGTATGTAGCACTGCGATCTCCCATACTTTCATACTTTTTAATGGACAGGAAAAAATATTATTTATCAAGGAAACCTATTTATTTTATGTACTAAAAACTGAAACCAAGAAAAAAAAAAACAAAACAAAATTAAAACAAACAAACAAACAAACCAAAAAACCAAACCAAACCAAACAAACAATGCATGAAATTACTCCCTTTCAAAGAAAGATCTTAAACAAAATAAACCTTTAGAAAGGCCTGACAGGAAAATCTGATATCCGATAAACCATAAAGAGACAGTCTGAATTTTTGATAGAAAAATTTATAGCACTCAATAAAAGAACATATGATATCAAGAGATAATTTGTGATATCTGCCATCTCAGTTGGCTCAACACAAGCCAGTTATAATTGCAGAGAGCAAGACCAAGATCTGTTTTGCTGTCTAGACTATGAATAATGTACAATTTATAGACTTCAAAGGCTTTTCATGTTGTATGAAGGAAATAACTTTGTAAGCAAACCTGACCTACTTCTCTGCTGGAGTGAGTGCAGAGGAGGGCAACGAAGCTGGTGAAGGACCTGGAGAACAAATCCTGTGAGGAGTGATTGAAGGAGCTGGGACTGTTTAGATTGAGGAGGAGAAGGCTGAGGGGAGACCTCATCACTCTCTACAGCTCCCTGAAAGGACATTGCAGAGCGGTTGGTGTTGGTCTCTTCTCACGGGTGATTAGTGACAGAACAAGAGGGAATGGCTTTAAACTGCAACAGGGGAGGTTCAGACTGGACATTAGGAAAAAAATTTCACAGAAAGAGTGGTGAGACAGTGGAATAGGCTGCCCAGGGAGGTGGTGGAGTCACCATCCCTGGATGTGTTTAAAGGTTGTTTAGATGAGATTTTGGGGGATATGGTGTAGGGGAGAACTTTGTAGAGTAGGGCTGATGGTTGCACTAGGTGATCCCAAGGGTCTTTTCCAACCTGAATGATTTTGTGTTTATGTGATTCTGAACCTAAAAACCATACCTCTATAATTAATTCCTAATATAGGATATATAGCTAATATATTATATATCTCTATATATATCTATATAACTATTTTTATATCCACATACTACCTTAAAAAAGTATCATGCATTTTTAACTAATAAGAAAAAATGTCTATGCTGTTTATACACAAATTATGTAATACCTTATTATAAACAGCAAAACCTTGAATTCATATAATCGTTATGGTTAAAAAAAAAAAAATAAAATGGAACAACACAGACACCTCCCGCCTCTGCAAGCATTTAATCCATACTGCATTACTACTGACCCATTTAGTGCATGGAGGACACAATAAATCAATGTTTGTTAACATATGCATGAGTAGAAAAAGGCAATTTCATGGGTCAGGTAACATAGTCATGAAACGCTTGTGAAGCATTGGTGCAATAACTGTTGAGAAGGACAAAGCCAAAATTATAAAAATTCTTTGACTTTCATGTGCATTCTGAATTTCTTTTTGTTATGATATTCATCAAACTCTAATTTTTGTGTCAATAGTAATTGTTAGCAACATATCCACAAAAAGTCAGATAAGTGTTTAAAGCATTTAAAGTAGTATTGTTGTTTAAGTCATCGCAGTGGTGAAGAAATAAAAGAAAAACAACATAAAACACAGTACAGTGTACAAAAATTTTTTGTAGAAAGTTTCATTCCAGGTCAGGATCTGAACTTTCACTGGTTCAAAGAGACAGTTTACATTAAAAGTCAGTGGAGATCTGGATAGACAAAAGTCACCATTTTGCCAAATTTGAGATCAGGTCTCACATGGTGAAGTAGGTGACAGAGAATGTAACTCCGTGTATATACATATTAGTACTACTAAATGTGTCCACAAGATGTATAATTTCTTAAAGGACAAAATCAAGTGTAAAATCAGAACCTGCAAATCAGGAATTACCCCAAAAATATCCCTACTATCCCTACTATCTTAACTTTATGCAGGTCCAAATCCTCTTTGAAATTTTTTCAGCACTGTGGTTCTAATAAGGCTCAGCTGGCTACTTAATTCATAGTAGAACTTCCTTCAGCTAAAGAATATTAAACCTTTTAGCCACCTACCTTGACCTCCACATTAGCATGTAAAGAATATCGCAGTGAAAGCAGATACTGAATTTTTATTAGACATCCTAGCATTTTCAGTTTTCTTAATCTAGAGCTGAATGAAGGTGTCAAGAAGTTGACTTTTTGTATCATCTAGAAAGAATCATTTATGCATTATTAAAATATAGCATCTCCTAGCACAATTTTAAAAAAGGAAAAAAAGGAAAGAAAAACAAAACAAAACAAAACAAAACATGCATGTATGCTCTTTAATGATTTACTGTATAAAAAGAAAAAAAATCACTTTCACTGTCCTTCTAGTAAAACAAACTAACTGGGTTTCCTTTTCTGAGTAGAGGATGTTTAGTTTCATCTCAGAGTTTTCAAAAGCAGCTAATTGATATTTAAAATTATAACACCTAAGATTTGAGGTCTTCAATCCTCATTCATATAAAACTGCTATCAAATTACCTTTGTTGAAGTAAAAAGACCAAAACTTGGCCATATTTTTGTTTTGGCTTTAAATATTAAGTAGTATCACAAACTTTCTTCATAATAGATTCACACTTACTCTTTAAAGTGCATTTGTATTTGAATGGTATTTTCACAGTAAGGTTTAATTATCCCATAGGCATTTCTATAACATTTTTCATGAAAAAGTACATTACTATTGTTATACTGATCTTCAATGAATAAAGATTACTTTAGGAGCAAATAGACGGCAACTTGTCTATTCAGATAACTTAATATAGTTGTATTAACATTGTGTCCAAATGACTGGTAGTCATGTCATATAAATTACAGTGTATGGGTGAGAAAAAAAAGAATTAAATTAAAATGTGTACTTTTTTTTTGGCATTTCCTCCTAGATGCTAGAAAAAATGAAACAAATGAAACCAACCAATCAACCAACCAGGGCTGGGCAGGCATACTCAAGCTCTCTTTCTTTTGGAAGGTGTTTTTGGGTTGGTATCGCCTTCTGACACTGCATCGATTATAGGGTAGACAATCATTCTGTTATGTATTGGAATATAAGGTAATACAGATTCCTTCAAACAGCAGTATTAAATAATTTAATGAGGTGAACAGTATCAATCTTCTGTTTCCTGTTCTCTCTTCTTTTTTTCTTTCCTCAATTACTTTACCACTATTTTTCTGTTTTAAGATGAACCACAGCAGAAATAAGTGCAAAAGAAAATATTCCAAAGACAAGAAAAAAGAAGTTTTAGGTGAGCCATTATCAAATCATCTTCAAATTTCATAACTGAGGCTTTACACTTTGAGGTCCTGTGAGCTATACGGGTAGCATATTATACAGCTTCTAAAATAGTATAGAAAGAGAGTCTTACTGGACACCTGTCTTATCGATCAGCTCATGTCACCACTTTCTCACTATCGTGTGCTTTATGAAGATGTTGCAGATGTTTGTTCAGGAATCAGTGGTGTGTTTTATTCACATCTCACTGGGCAGAGATAAGATGGAAAGGAAGAAGCAGAATATTAAACTTTAAACTCAACACTCTGAAGGGCCTAAAGGAAAGGACAATGGCCTTCATATGGTTAAAGTAGCCCTAAGTAGCTAAACTATGCATGCAAGTATAATTTAAAGTATCAGCACAGACTGATTTCTAATGCATCAAGGAATACATGCAGGAATGTTGATTTTCAAATTGGGTTTTAAGTTGATTTTTAAGTAGGCTATAGTGTTCTATAGATTTTATTAATAGAATCAATAGTTTCATCAGAGGTAAGGAAACTTAAGCTATCTTATCCATATTTTTTATTTTCTAGTACATGTTCTGAAATAGAATCATAGAAACATAGCAAAATAAAAAATTGAAAGTAGGTTCAATACATGATAATTTAATGTCTCACTTTAGATAAATACTGCAAAGAAATGGACTTAAACACTAATCTGCAAACTACAGGTTTTTACAAAGCAATTGCTTTGACTTCTGAAGTCAAAAATGTGCATCTAATAATTAAGCAGTTAAGACAAAAAGTGCCTGAATTATTCTTAGATAACATCACACCTTGAGGGCATTGCAAGAGATGAAACAAAGCAGATTTTTTTTCCACTCTTGCAGATCTGGTATTAACAGACTCTCTGGAGTTTCCAACATAATGCTAAATTAAAACTATTTCAAGAAATAATTAAAAGTACAAACGTGTACACGTGTACACATACAAACTGCAGCATGTAAGAACTCAGTAGTTTAATTTAAATAGTTCAAAATCTCCGGCAACCCTAGTAAGCCTTGTTGTCATTAATCAGAATCGATCTGATCCCCAAAAAACCCAACACACCTACCCAAAACACCAAACTCCTACAGCCTTACTATAGGCATGCATTACGCTTTTACTGTTTATACAAAATCGTTACTTGCACTCTAATGTTGTACTGTAGTTACTTCATCTTATGAATGCTGTTTCAACCATAACCCCCCCCTATTTTACTTATATATATATAAATACATGTATATGAAACCATAATTAATATATTTTTTAATGAGATATATACATATGACTCAATTTGCCATATTCAATTGTTGCAATATATCCAAGATACTTAAATTGAGTTCAGTCACCCCAAGCACCTTTTAAAGTCAAAGGACAGAAAAAGTAGTGTCTGTCTCTGTTGATTGGGCTCATATTTTGGAGAAACTTATTAGAGATATAAAATACCTATGTCAGTTTAGTAAAATTATTCTAAATCAGTCAGATTACATTATAGGATACTACAGAGAAGTCTATTAGCTACTGCTAAAGAGGAAGATGAGATACGTAGCAAAGACTTTGCTAGAGCTGCTTGTTTTTTTCTAAAAGGAGAGGAAGAAATTTAAAATGTACTTTGAAATAAATATTACAGTTCATTAAAATATTTCAGGACTTCATAGTACTTTTTAATGAGTTTCCTAAATAGGCAATAAGTGATATTGAGTCATATATGGGTAATATATATGACTTTCAGCCAATGACTTATAAATTCCATTGACTTCTGTAATAATATGATTAGGTTTGTATTACAATGCCTAGTATATTTCCCATTTTTCAAGAGGCACAAAAGAAATGCTCTATTCTAGAACACATGGAGTCCTATTAAAGATTGTAGCCCCCCAAAGTGATCTTAAAAGCTGCTAGTTTAAGAAAAAAAGGAGAGGTGTCATTCTGCAAGGGGCCAGTGGAATTTTTAACATGCTTTTCATAATACAGTCTGTCTTGACTATATATAATTTTCTCTGTCCTAAAATTTTGTTCCAAAGTCCTTAGGGTCTTTTGGGTTATTTGTGCTTTGGGTCTTTCTTTTCTTTTCTTTTCTTTTCTTTTCTTTTCTTTTCTTTTCTTTTCTTTTCTTTTCTTTTCTTTTCTTTTCTTTTCTTTTCTTTTCTTTTCTTTTCTTTTCTTTTCTTTTCTTTTCTTTTCCTTTCCTCTCCTCTCCTCTCCTCTCCTCTCCTCTCCTCTCCTCTCCTCTCCTCTCCTCTCCTCTCCTCTCCTCTCCTCTCCTCTCCTCTCCTCTCCTCTCCTCTCCTCTCCTCTCCTCTCCTCTCCTCTCCCCTCCCCTCCCCTCCCCTCCCCTCCCCTCCCCTCCCCTCCCCTCCCCTCCCCTCCCTTCCCTTCCCTTCCCTTCCCTTCCCTTCCCTTCCCTTCCCTTCCCTTCCCTTCCCTTCCCTTCCCTTCCCTTCCCTTCCCTTCCCTTCCCTTCCCTTCCCTTCCCTTCCCTTCCCTTCCCTTCCCTTCCCTTCCCTTCCCTTCCCTTCCCTTCCCTTCCCTTCCCTTCCCTTCCCTTCCCTTCCCTTCCCTTCCCTTCCCTTCCCTTCCCTTCCCTTCCCTTCCCTTCCCTTCCCTTCCCTTCCCTTCCCTTCCCTTCCCTTCCCTTCCCTTCCCTTCCCTTCCCTTCTCTTCTCTTCTCTTCTCTTCTCTTCTCTTCTCTTCTCTTCTCTTCTCTTCTCTTCTCTTCTCTTCTCTTCTCTTCTCTTCTCTTCTCTTCTCTTCTCTTCTCTTCTCTTCTCTTCTCTTCGTGTGTTTTATTTTCTTATAAATGAGAGTAGTCAAGATTTGAAGCCCTTCCAGTGTTTCTGATGTGCTTACTTAAGACAGAGGAGTAGACATATCCAGTTTAAAGATCTAGATGACTTGCAGCCCCATCACAAAACTTGTGTATCTGTGATTAACAGCTGTGTGATGATTAGCACAATGGTTTTAGTAGATATCAACATTACTGGACCATATGTGGAGTGTTCCAGCCAGAACAAAAATGGGATGAAGCAGCATCCAGAACAAAAGTTGAGCTGAATAGTTATGGAAATGTAAACCCATATAAGCTATATAACAACTGTAATTCTGTAAATCCAAAAATTTTATATAGGCAAGATTTTGTTATGTTGCAGTTTGTAATTTTTGCAAAGCATTAATGGAAGCTGGAAGACAAATCAGAGATTAGAAAAAGAACCTTGGGTGTTTTGCTAATTACAAGGGAATTCGTGGCCAGCTGGAAGTCAGAGTGATGTGCGCTTAACTGCTCTGAATAGTCCATGTTTTACATGTAGCAGTCTGTGCATATTTACCCTGATTGCTCAAGGGGAAATAATTACTGTTTATGAAAGATTGTCCATTATTCCCCAATTAGAGAGAAAATACGTTTTATAACAGGGAAAATCTGGCTGTTATTCTGTAGACTTTGAGAGAGTCCCTTCCTTGCTGTTATGGTGCTCCATAAGTAATCCCAGTTATGTTATTCATGCAAGGAGCTACATAAGCAAAAAGTCAAAATCTTCTGGTTTTTAAATATATCTTGAACCAGTACTGCAAAATTGTAATTGAACATGAGACAGCATATGAACTGTAAGGAATTCATGTTCAGTTGTGGTTTTCTTTCTTCCTTCATAATCTAGGGTTAGAAAGGACAGGAACACAAAAAACAGTACACGAAAGAGTACAGTCTACTTCTCAGTTTCTTACCCAAAACCAGAGTTAACAAGGTCTCAATTTCTCCTTCTCCATCAATTCTTTGTCACCAGGGGAATATATGGAAAAGAGTATCCATGTTGCACATCCCTGTAAAATTGGTGTCTGCATGGGTCCAGCTGGTTGATTAAAGCAACCTTAGTGCTATTTACAGTTCAGTAAGACAAAGAGACAATTTATTTTATTCTTACTTTAATTGGTTAATTATAAAGTTTATATTAAGACTCAATTTAGGTGTTAGCATACACAGATTTAGAGTAATTGAATTCAGCTTTAGATAAAGTCTCTTGCTCCAAGAAAGATCTAACAAAAAATATTTCTTAGTGATGACATTAAAAAGATTGATAAACAACAAACAAGGTCACTACACCATCAGCCAGAGGCAATGCTGAAAAAGTCTTATGTCTATTCTGAGACTTAATTAAAGATGAAAGATGCCCTCCAGTTTCTATTTCGAATGTGTCCTAAAAGAATTAGTATTTCTGGGTCTGACACTTGTATTAATTTTCATTTTCCTAATGCTTGTCTTTTATTATTTTACATATAATAATATTTTAGCTCAAGGTTTTGAACTCTCCATGGGTCTGTCTTTGTTCCTTGACAAAACTGAAGAAACACTGTTCCAAGTATGAATTTTCAATTGTACATATTCAATTTCTCTCTATTCTTACGAAAAATATTATCTGGGTTTACCCAGTCTCATAAGACTTTTTCCTGTTTGAATTAAACAATGAGATAACTCAGAGAGCCAAAATTCACTTCTCACTTCCCCACATTAACTTCATATTGGCTCCAGATTTTGAATGAAACACAAACAGGCCAAGATCTGCACCCCGATTTCTACAGAAAAGAAGCCTGTATATGCAAGTTGGACCAGTCTCAGGGCACTGCAGCCAATCTGCTGGAAGCCTCAGTGTGCACCAAGTCAATTTTGAACGTCTTTCACTAACTAAAAATCCCAACCCAAATCAAAACAAAAAACCTTTGGGTTTTTTTTAAGAAAGATTTTGAGATCAGCTTAAACTGTTACACATCTCCTGTCAATTAAATAGCTATTGAGACAAGCAGATGTCTTCAGGCACATATAATCAAATAAATTTCCACAGAGTTTTCTTTTAAGGAAAAACAAATAAATGCAAATATTTAAGAGTGGGGGGTTCTTCTAAACAATCAAATAAAAAAATATCAAGTAGCAGGTACAGGCATGGTAATATTCTATAGTGTATTGATATAATTCCATACAACTTCATAAAGAAAGATATAGGTGTTAGCCTCAGGTCCCTCAGGCTTCTGAAAGTGTACATATCTCTACTTAAATTATTTTTACGACAACTAATATATATTTCCTTTTTTACACAAAAGATTTTTAATCCAGATGTGGAGCTGAAGAAGGGAAACGAGTAATTTCTTTCAGTTTATAACTGTGAAATACTTATTTCAAATACTGCTTATTTGAAAAGAGTAAAACCTGTATTACCC
The DNA here is from genome assembly GCF_965140245.1 of Athene noctua. Classification (NCBI taxonomy): domain Eukaryota; kingdom Metazoa; phylum Chordata; class Aves; order Strigiformes; family Strigidae; genus Athene; species Athene noctua. The sequence goes on from NC_134037.1 coordinate 216,206,074, forward strand.
TTGCTGTTCCTTTGGGCTATTTTACTGTTCAGAAATAGTTATTTAGGGTATCTTTCTGTCTCATTCTGTGATCATTCTAGGGCTTACCAGGTTACATTTCTATACCAGACATTAAATTTTTAAGGCTTTTTAAAGTATCGTAAAAATTATCTGCATATGATCCCCAAAGAGAGACGGGAATAAATGTGACATAGCTATATTACCAGTATTTTCCCCATAGGAAGAGCTAAGTATTCCTAGGGTATTAGGCCACTGCAGCACAATTTCTCACTCCAGGGTACCTGTATATGCATTGTAGTTTTTACTATGTTACCAGTATAAGAAAGATCCTACTTTTCAAATAAGGCTTAACTTTAAGCACATTAACAGTCCAATTCATGCTAATAGACCTATTAATATAAGTATACATGTAAAAGTTTTCAGAATTAAAATAAATTCCTCAGATTTAATATTCTACGGTTATGTTTATGAGTTAGTGGTACCTCATAAAAATGAAGTGAGCTCAATTCTCCTTTTGGTTTTAAACAAGATTTCTTGATAGCTGAAAAACAACAAAGAAAAACAATTTTGCAATGATTAAAAAATCAAGGTAACTTAAAACAACCAAGGAAAAAGAGAGATTTAGGTCTCAGTACTAGATACATAACTGAACTCTTCAGGGTCATGAAATCTATGCCAGCACTGATATGCTCTTTGGCTGAAAGCACAGCACATGACTTTAATACTGTCTCTCAGTCTATTAAAAATCCAACTGTGAAAAAAAAGGTCAAATGAGAGCTGACAGTATGACTTAGATGCTTCATTTAATGTTGCAGTTGTTTCTTTAGTTCAACTATTATTTTTATCACCTTGGTTTCATGGTCCAATTCTTTTGATAACAGTGGTAGAAAATAGTATCATAATACTAGGCTCATTTTGTAAACTCAGTGTAGGCTGAGTGTGCTACATTATTAGATGTTTTAAAAAATAATTAAACTAAAAGCAGGACAAGATCTCAGTTCCCTGAATTTCAGGTGCCTGAAGCCTGCTGGAACTGCTAAAAGCAAAGCTCAAGAAGTAGTGGACCAACACTTTATTAAGAACCCGTATAATTTACCTCCTCCTCCAATACCAGTAGTGTTTGTATTGTATTCAACCCCAGTGCAGTTGCTTATTTTCAGAGTTTCTCCAAGGTCATGAGGTGCAGTTATTGAAACCTTAATTTCTAGCTCCACAGAAGACAACTCCACAGACAAATCTTCCAATTTTTCAAATTCTTTTTTTTTTTTTTTTTTTTTTCTTTTCTGTGGACATTATTTTACCTGGGAGAGAAATAGATAACCACATGATAATCAGACTGACTTTCTGCAATGTGAATTCTGGCATTACCCTTTTATAATTACATTAATTGTTCTGATGTCTTTTTTTATATATATAGTGTTTTTTAATTTGTGTGAGTTTTCTTCATTATCTCTAAACTGAAGCAATTTAACAAAATCATAAGTAAACAGAATTAGAAACAGGTGACACTATGACAGCCATGTTGCTTATTTTCTTGTGCGTCCCCTCAGAAGCTGTTATACTGTAAACAAGCTAAATTTACCTCCCAGGCTCTCCTACAGCTGGCCCTACAACTCTGTGAGATTATGCTGAGGCCCTGAACTTGCCCAGATCTCGCTCTGACCTCTGGTCAGCTGATGGCCCAGGTCTGTTCTGGGGCCTGTTTCTTCTTCCAGGGTTCATACATAAACACAGACTTGAGCAGGTGGCTGAGGTTTCATTGGGTTTAAGAATTCTTTCTTCTGACACAGTTTTATTTTCATGTTTCAGATATTCTGGTATCACTTTTCTCACTTCTGAAGCCATCTGCACTGATCCAAGAAGAAAACTGACATGGATTCTGTGATTATGTAAGTGATAAGACCGATCTCAACTTTACAAAATTTACCCAAAGAAAAAGAGCAATCTAGTAAAAAGACAGATGTGATTCGAGTGTTATCATTACTTTTCTTCCAGGAAGGTATATTTTGTGCTTGGAGACACTATTTCCTTTGACCATGACAGGAGTCTCAGGAATACTTTGAAGAGTTGTTACTTGCTGAAGCCATTTATGCCAGGATCATCAAATACTTCACTTATTTACAGCTTAAACATTATGTCTACTGATCAGCCAGGGCAACCTCTAGAGAAAATATTTATTGAGCTGAATGATCCTCTGGAGATGCCTCTTTTTCTTAATTAACTAGTGAGTTGTGTTTGGAGACAGTCCCATCTGCCCCCACTCTCCTGTGACTGTTGTTATTACAGGTTAATGTACATATATGTGAAGAAAAAAGAAACTGGTGAAATCTGCATGTTAAATATAAGGAAGCAGAGGAATCAGAACACTAGTGAGCAAAAGTATTTGAAAAAACACTATTCTTATGGATTAAGGCTTTGGAAAAAGAGTGAGGAAGCAAGAGCAATTGTATTGAGAGAGAGAGCAATTCTTCATACTGTTACAAAGACTGCTGAAATTAAACTGACAAATGTGTGCAGTCATTTCCTCCTGGAAATATAAAGTGGCAAGAGCTCTAGCGGTTTCTGGAATTTGAGAGACAGCTTCTTCATTTTTTTTCATTAATGCTACCTGAACACTAATCTGTTTTGGTTCTCCCCTTCTCACTCTCCCCCTTCCTGAGATGTAGGGTGTAAAAAACCCCCCAAAGTAGTAAACTTGAGTAATAAAAAGGATTGGGTTCAGTGATCCAACATACTGGGTTTTTTTATGGAAACTGGCTGCCTCTTAATGTTATCACAGAGCTATTCACTGAAAACCCCAAATCTATACTTCAGGGTATATAACCACATCATAAGAAACCATGGTCTTCTGCTAGTGGTATAATGTAGAATCTTTTTCTCAGCAGGCACTTTGATGTGTTGTCTTACAAGAAAGACAGAATAAGATAAAAGTCTTCAGTCTTTATGCAGCCATGGGACACTATGATTTCCATTTCATATAGAAAAAAATAATTTTATGCCTTTCAGGTCTATTTGAACATAAACCATAATGCCATGCAGTAAAGAAAGTTTATGATTTTACTACTTTAAAGCTCCAATTTTGGTTTTTTTCTGGTGGGTTTTTTGGTGGGGTTTTTTTGGTTGTGGGTTGGGTTTGTTTGTTTGTTTGTTTGGGGTTTTTGTGTGTGTGTGTGTGTTTAGGTTATCATCCTTCTAGCATATTTCTATATCAGTTCAGGATCAAAAGCAACAGCTGCATTAATAAACAGAAGATAAAATCAACTATGCAGTTCTTTATGTGCAATGTCATTAAGCAAACATTGGCAAGTCTAGTTTATATAAAGTCTAAAAACACCTACATGGTAGACAGGGTAGTCTACTAGAAAGTTAAGAGTTTGACCCTACTTACAGGCCTCCACTACAGTAGTTGCATGGAATTAATCACAGGCTCAGCACTCATGGTTTGTCTGTAACATTTTGGAGTTTCTTTTCTCCTCCCTGAAATTAAAATATATTTTTTGTTTAAAAGTTAATTTTAGAAGATCATTTCAGTGCAAGTGTTCTAGGAGACAAAATACAGAAAATATCACATTATTAAAATACAAATATTTCAAGTTGAAAATTAAGAGATTAGGCTCATTTGCTTTTGACATTTACTTCTTACTATACTTTGAGTAACTCCCTGAATTTATCTGATAGATTTGCCCCATTACATCTGCAAGATAATAGCAAACATTTTCTTTTCTTTTTCCTCCTTAGTAACCTTCCTAAAATGTTCGTCTTCTCTTTAAAACTGCTTTCTGAATTATTTATATTAATATCATTTTCTATGTATATGAAAAACATCACAGCCTTTCAGTAATTTCCCTGCCCTCCTTTTCTCTCCTTCATCTCTGCACGTACACAGACACAATCACACACGCTATTTCTTTTAGTTGGAAAACATGAAAATATGTCATAAAATCAGAAAACTTTATAGCCAGTTTGCAGTGCTGTAACAAGGAAAGCCTTACCCAGTTTAAAAAAAAAAAAAAAAAAAAAGTTCCATTGTCCTTTTCTCCTGTTTCTCTGAATTTTTGTCATTGATCTAATCCACAATGAAAGTCATAATGTATAATCTGAAAGAATGTTCTCATTTCGGAGCTCTTAGTGTTGTGAAGAGGGAAACTGGAATGACAGATTACAGAATGACAGAATGACAGGAACAGCTGTGCTGGTTTCTTGGAAGATATACATTCAAATACCTTCAAAAATATCCCTATTAGATACCTCATAAATGTCATAGCTTCCAAAAAGGAGATACAGCTCAACAGCTGCAAGAATCCTTAAGCTATGGCCCCCATGCAGTTTATTTTCCCCAAAAATGATCCTACTGATGACCACTGAAGAGGTGGTTTATTTAAAATCTTTGTTCAAGTGCATTACTTTGCACTTTGCAGCATTATTACTCTTGAGTATGTATTTCATTCAGCTCTTTAAGGATGCTGAATAATAGGGGATAAAATTAATAATTTATCTTACTTCACCCTTAATTAAATATGTTATTTAACAGAACGGTCACCTCTGAAAACCTCAGAAAACCTTAAAAATAAAAGAAAAAAATCTGAAATACTCTCCAGATGTCTGATCATCCAAACCAGTCATTAGAAATATTTTCCTTCTATGTGTTGTGAAGCTTAAGAGCAGTAGACATGATCAGATTCATACATTTATACTTGATACATTTACACTATTTATCTTGGAAGAATTATATGTTTATTGTCTGACAGATAATAGATATTGCAAAAGAACAGATATAAACAAATAAATGCTGACAAAAATTTTGTCACAAGACATGGTATATTTTGAAGGATCATGTTTAAAACATTTTTCACTGCATACAGAAGGTGCTTAAGAATAAAAAGAATAGCCATGCAGCAGCACATTAATCAAATCTACTTGATTGTGAAATACATAATTTTTGAGATACTCTATACTTCATAGAATTATAAAGACCACATTTTTGAGAACTACTTTTATGAAATACATCCGTGATATAGTTTCAAGTCAAGTTGAAGATAGTGAATCATGAAATCTGTTATTTCACCTACATATAGTGATTATGAGCTTTGGAACGACACCATTGTACACTTTTGATCTTGACAGTCTAGGTGAGCAGGTAAAAAAAATGAACATTTCTTTGCACTGAGGGAGACATGAAATGCAAATATACATTCATGCAGTCTTGCTGTTACAACAAGGACTTTAAAAGTATTGGTTAACATGTCCAATGCTTTTAAAATTCCTCTTTGTTTTCTGGCAGATAATATTAGTCAACTCTAAACCACAGAGGAATAAGTATATGAAAAGATACATTCAATAGGACAGAATTATCAGATTTGTGCAAAGGTATTGATGTTAGTCTTATATGCAGTCACAAGAATACCTCTGTTATCCATATAATTGTATGGAGTGTTTCTTTAAACAAAACACCCAACAAAACTAAGATAACAACTCCATAGACTAAATAAAAAACACTAAACTGAGGAAGCATTTCTTAGTTATGGTTATTGTATTATCTTTTTTAATTCATGATTACAAAGCACAGGACACGATTGCCTTTTTAAGACTTTTTAAAAAATGTTAACATAAAACTCAAAACTGCTGTATGTACACATAGCATGTTTTCTGGGTTAATTGTTCTTGTAATCAAGACATAGCACAGCTATGTGTCATTATATGAATATTTCCATTTCATACCAAGAAAAAAAGTAATTTACATTCTAATAGAATTAACCCTATAATAATTTTAAATAAAAGCCTCTTATTATGACATAAACTTTACTTTCCCAGTCCTTAAAAATATTAACTGGCTTTACGTTGAAAATTATTGCAGACATAATACGCTCTACAACAAAATGTTATGGTAACATAAATAATCTATTTAAAGGAGACATTAATATTATCTTGCTCTGGTTTTCTTTAGTTATTACCTTTGGACCATCAAAGAGCTTCACTCATAATACTAGATAGCTATTTTCTAGGAGCTATTTAAGAAGTAGGGAAAAGATAGTTCTTTTCCAGAGAATTCTGAAACTGGCTTGTTTTATACTGTGGTCCATTTACTGCAGTAAGTTATGTCTAGTCTTCTTGTGCTGCATGACAGTATTACTTACCCATATAGAAACATCTGAGTCATAAACAAAAGCTGAAAGGAATCCTCCTTCCCATTCATTGCTTCACTCTAACTTGCTGAGAAAGTCTGTTGCAAGTTTTTCTACACTGGGCCACTAAATTATTCAGTCTGAGATATCTGTCTGACTTTTTGTTATATGATACTAAACTGATTTCTGAAATTTAATTTACGTCAAATGAAGAATATGTAATCCTTCATATAGTAAAAATACATAATGATAGTTATTATTAATAATAGCAACAAATTAATCTAGTAAGCAGTCATGACTTTGTATATCTTTAACATTTTGAAAGTGGAATTAACTAGATCAGGTGATACGCTACATCCTACGTGCCTTGCCACACTTTTTTACCAGTCTGAATTTTTATGGTGTGCCATATATTACATGTGAGACAAAAGGGTAATGTAATGTAACCTCTTTATCTTAAAAAGACATTGCACCACTTTCTGGATACAATATCATAGTAACAAATCCTACTCTTCTCCAATCCACTATCTTTCTCTTTTGTCTTAGACAAATAAAGACTGTGCAATAGAACAACATCTGTTGTACATAGAACCTTCAAAGTGATTGTGATTAAATTATTCAGAATTTGTCCTTGCGGCAAAATAATTTTACTGAGGAAATTTGTAAGTACTAGTGCAACTATGCTCCAAAACAATTTATAGAGATTGCAATAATTATTTTTACTTTCAACCCCTTTTAGTATAAGAACAACTCTATGCTTATTGTGTTCCTTTAAAAAGTGTGAAGATGTAATTCAGTTATAGAAAAAATGCTAAAGAACTGAAAATGTTTCTGACAGATTTTGTTTTCAATGAACACCTACTGTTTTCTTTCATAATTGCTTTCTTGATATCGGTAGTGTTTTGCAGAAATAGAAGGGCAGTATTTTTATTTACTTCTCATTAATAGTGCAGGAGAGACAGATACTTAGAATTCTGGAAATATCTGCTGAGCTACTACTTTTGCAGAGAAAATAAAATAGAGGGGGAGGAGTTTTTAGACAAACTGATGTAAAGACTTTTTCATTACACTAAATTGTGGTATTGTTCTATTTTTCTTATTTTAAAAATAATTTGTAAATCTTAAAACCAGTCATATTGCTGCTCATGTATATTGACACCTAAAATTATTTTCTGAATAAGGACTAATTTGTAAATATTTGGAAGTATCAATTCATTTTATTTTCTTACAATCATGAGGTTACAGTCTATTAGTGTTTCATTAGGAGAGCAAGTCAGAATCTGATGCATGGATATCAATCTGAGTGTGATTTGAGACCCACACTAAATCAGAGCAGATGTCAACTGCTCTGATATGACCTTATGATATGGGCCATGCATGTATTTCAGTCAACACTTTAGCTTTGTAGTCTTATTCTGATTTGCATTTCTTTAGTTGACCACAAATAGGAGAAAGTTGATTCTAGATGTCAGCGAAGTTGGTGCTAATCACATCATCCTTGTTTCCTCTACCTTGCACAACCAGGGAGAGTGGGATTTAAATAGGTAAGATGGTGTCCTTGAGTTTGGCACACCCAGCCTGGCCTTACTGACCCCCTGCAGCCTGTTAAGAGTATGGAAACGTGAGAGGTCATCAGCATCTGACTCCTGTGGTAGGTACCCACAACTGCCCACACAAACAATGATGTAGACAAACACCAAAGTCTCTGGGTCTTATTTAAAACTGCTGGAAAATAGGTTTGTCTACTGCTGTTCACTTCACCAGTAGTTCTCACACCCTGGAAAGGAGAAAATCACTGCTAGGGAATCACTGGGTACTGTAACAGCCACAGGTATAAGTGACTCTACCTATGATTCTTTATAAAGGAATTATGAAGAAACTCAATAAATCTACATGCAGATGAAAGTAAATAGGTGTAGCTCCCAGCTCACATAGGCAAGAACATGAATTAGATATTGTTATGAACGCACGTTAAAAATTTATTTGATTCTGAGAACGTCCATTTCATTTTTTATTCAAGAGAGAATTTTCCTGTGGTGACGTTTAATTTTTACTTAATTTTTCAAATGGGTATAGAATGTTTCTCTTTGTTTTGGTATTTTTTCAGGTGAAAAATATATGTAACAGAAACCTCTTCCTGTGTAAGACATTCAAAGCAAATGAAAATGCAAATAGCTACGATGCAGATGTCAACAAAACCCTTAGGCTGGTGTTCAGCAAACTGCATAGGAACCCATTGATACTTAGTTGGAATTTAGATTTTGTATTGGAGAAGTGATTCAGGAAGCTCCCGTCTAAGCAGGCATCTGATGTTTTAGAGACAAATGCTGCTGGGCCCCAGCAGTAGTGCTATGGACATGTTCGATATAAGATTTTAATAAATATCGGAAAACAGACAAAGTAAAGACTTGGACATTTTGATGAAAAATAAAGTGAAAAAGCAAAGATTAATAATACTTGGTTTTGATAATCACTTTCCCAGAGAAAATAACTACAGCAGACCATGTATCTCATCATTAGAAAAAACAGTGGAGATTGAACTCTGTAAGAAGTAGTTGAACTGAAAAAAAAAAAAAAAAAAAAAAAAAAGGATGATCGTTATGATCTAAAGAGAAGCATGATTTGTATGAAAATGAAAGTGATTTAAATGGTTGGAATCATGTTAGCAGGATAGATTTTTTTTTTTTTTCCCCCCAAGGGATGGTATTCAGAATGATCTTGCTTCATGTTTTCCTCCTGCTACCTTCACATAAAATGCAGGGCTTTCCTGATGAAGTTGAAATGCAAACAGCATAGACAAGAAAAAGTATCTCATAAATTGAAATGCAGAAAATTCTATTTAAACTTTTCTTTAAAAAAAATATCGTGCTGATGGCCAAACACTGTAACAGCTTGCTCACGGAGGTTATGGAGTCCCCTCTGTTAGAGACAATCTGAAGTTGACTGGACATGGCTCTAAGGTACATTCTATAGCTGACTCTGCTCTGACATGCACAGCTGGCCCATGTGATCTCCAAAGATGCCTTCCTACCTTAACAGTTCTGTGGTTCTGGGAAACTGTCTGTGAATAATTGGAAGTGTGAAAAAATAAGAAGGTTTTGAAACTTCAGTAGAATGATTTGTGACATGAAGGGGATGGATACAGTGGTCCACAAATTCCTCCTCAATTGTATTTCTTAGTATTTGAGCTTTGAGCCTTAAAAGTGTTTGACATCTGTAACTAAAATAAAGCTTTTAACTTAAACCTTGCATCCATATTCTTCGAGGATGCTATGATCAAATTCTGAGGGATGTAATAACTTACACGTGTTCTGAACTGTTTCCTGGCAATGTCACCAGCTGCTGTTGAATGGCTTATATCTATAATATCGACTTCTGCCCGCCCTAAACAGATTAAACATTTCTAAACTGCCTATTTTGAATGCTCTTTTCTCCATGTTACTCTCTAACCCACGGTAAGGGCAATATTTAAACATTGCAGGAGATCATCACATTCTATCATTCCTGTTTCTCTCTTGGTCAGTTTACTATACCAACACAAATGTAGCCTCAGTATCCAAAGCCCTCTCTTGTCTTCTTCCTTAGCAGAACCACCCATTCTGAGTTTTGCTTTATTCCCACCATCTTTTTAGGGGTAGGCAACAGCTTCTGCACTTGACAATCCTGGAACAATGTTTACATATTTCAAATTGCCTCTAACCTAACTGGGAAATGGGGAAATTCTGGGTCATATAATTGTCTTAAAGTGTCACTATACCTGCTAAAGCTTCTGTAATGCTGCTATTGCTAAGATATAGGGACAGAGAGAAAAGGAGACAATAAAAAATACTGAGCTTAGTAACGTTACCAGAGTTAAGTATTCAGAAATTTTCCTTGGTTATGTTTGTTATACAGAATATGCTCTTTTTCACCTCTATTTTGACTAAACATTTATTTAATGGGGACAGGAGATGTGTTTTAACATTTCTCTTTTGATTACATGATTTCTTTCTGTCAGTGGAGATTTCTTATTTTCCAGGTCTTCTTTTCAGACAGTGGATACTATACCTTTTCAGCTAGATATTTTTTGTTTCTACTACTTGCTTACTCTCATTTTTAAGTTTAGATAAAATTTAATTTGATTATAACATTCTATAAAATTTCATAATTCATGTATGTCATCATATTGGTAAAATTTGTTGTTAAAGTTCCCATACCTTTTAACATATATAAAATCAGAAAATTATATATTTAGGATTGATTTCTTATTTGTTTTCTTAGTCTCACCCTCTCACTTCTTTCTTTTTTATTTTCTTAACCTAATATTTGTTATTAAATTTTTATTTGACATTAAATTTTTCTGTTGTTACAGAAGTCTTAACATTCAACATTTGGAATCCTTCTGATTTTATTATGTTCCTTTTGGTCTTTTAACATTTTGACCTGTAAGAATTATTTTTAAAATTATTATATTAATGTTCACATATATTAATATAAGAGATAAATCCACTTTGGGAATTTCAACCTTAGTTGAAATATATTATTGTTAACGTGTTGGTTTGAATAGCAACATAGGAAAATCATATTAAAAAATCCATCACTTCAACCACGATTATATATAAAGCAGAAATGTAATATACCATTCAATTGTTTAAAAACATATTAGAAATCCCAGTAATCATGTCTACTCTTAAAAAAAAATGCACTTAGTTTTTCAACCAGGAAAAAACACACACACAAAGCAAAGAAGCAAAAAATACTTAAGCATTGTGTAAAATTAATTGGTAATTTTCTTCTTCTGTATAATTCTTTAGGATTTATTGATAAATTTGGTCAATAAATTCTCAGAAATTAATACCTCAAACAAACTTTTCCAAGATTTAGTCTTGGTTTTCACGAGATAAATTTGTTTTGTTTTGGGTTGTTGTTTGTTTTTTTTTTTTTTTTTTTCATTCTAATTTTCTTGATCTTAATTCACTTAAAGTTATCTAAGCTTTGTCTTGTTTTAACAGCTCAGGTGTCCATCTCTGAAATCAAGGTGCTTTACTGTTTATTTATTGAAAACTTCAAAGCTTAAGATTCAAATCTGAGGTGGTTTACCTTAATACTTATTGTGCATAAAAAAGTGCCTTGGAAAATATCAGTCTACTGTTCATCAAAATTAAAAGTAAGAAAAAATGCTACCATTTAATAACGTGATAATACCTACATATCTAAAAAGATGATAAGTTTTCCTATCCTTTCCTCCCAAAGCCTTTTTCTTCTTCAGATTCTTAATCCCCCAGTATTTTTATAATCAAATCAGAAAAAAAAGAAACAAATTATCTTTTTATACCATTCTGTGGAAAGATTCAGTTTTATTCTCACACTGAGCATGTGAGTCTCCATGAGAGGAAGGTTTATTATACTTTCCATTATATATATTACTGATATTTGTTAATATCTAATGCCATTCAGGTCTACAAATTAGATTTTTAAAAGACATAGTCATTGATTAATATCACTGCCATTTATGTTAATGTCAACTTAAAGTTGATATGGACAACTCAACAGTGAGATTAAATATTCATTATCAAATTCCATTAGAGCTGTAGTTTAAGCCTGCATTCTTCCCTCTTCCTGTAAATCCTGACAGACATTTAATGAGCAAAATAATGATTGTAAATAATGTTACTGGCAGTTGATCTTCTGTTTTCTAATGGTGGTTAACACCAATCACACCATACCTCTATTAATTGACTGCACATTACTAAAGTAGGATTTTTTATTAAGAAGTGTATAACTCATTGCCATACCTTAATTCTATCTATTAAACTCAGAGTTTAATTTTACTGGTAGATACTACCAAGATCAGCCTTACCACCTTTATCACATTAAATCATATATGTATTTGTTAGGAACATGAGGTATAAGATACGGTTTGTGAAGGCTGCTAGTTAAATTGAGTCAGAAATAAAGTGGACAAGGTGGTAGTTAACTGTATATTATTTTTGGTGTCATTCAAATTATTTATGTGTCATTATGCATATTTCTAATTTCAATTGCTCTTTATTATTTAGGGAAAAAAAAAAAAAAAAAAAAAAAAAGGAGCTAGGGTTTTTGTCCAAATGATTTGCCATTTAACTTAGACCCAGCATCATTTTATCTTTGGTTATCTATGATGTACTGGCATCTCAAGCATGAAATTATGAAGCTAAATGTACAGGAAACATTATATCCACACCCTTTCCCCCCCCACCCCACCCCGGCCCAACATGAACTGCCCTTTCTGTACTTTTTGTTTGGTTACTTACTGTGAAATTTTGACACTTCTTATACAGTAGAATGAAGGTCACTAACTGTACACCCTGACTTCTCCAAAGTACTGTGGCTTCTCTCGAGATTAAATCCATTCACTCTTTGAATTAATCTGATTACCTCTGAAAGCTATTTTATCCCCCCAGTTGTCACTTCAGAAAGGCAATTACATATACTTATCTAGTGAGCATTTGCTACAGAAATCCTTTATAAATTTATTAAAAAGCTATTCTTGCACATAAGTAACTAAAAACTAAATAAAAAATGTTATAATTCACATGGTGACGTATTACAAATGTTACAACGGTCCAATACCTTTCAAAATATCCAGAGCCTATTCAGTTACCTTTCACTCCATATTTTCTCTAGCTTCTGAGCTAGTAAAGGATAATGTGAACTAAGGAATCTTAAACATGTGAAACACATTTAAAAGTCTTAGTAAAGTAATGGCCTTTTTTCTTTCATTGAATATTGTTTAGAGCCTTCTGTGTTTGAATAAAAATACTATAATTTTATTTCACAACTTCCTTCTAAATTTGGGATTTAAGTTTTGCTTTTATATACATCGTTCTTTTAACAGTAGTGTTACAACAGTGTCACTTATCATTGGACTGTTAAATGTAGATATCCTAAACTTCTGTGATGTGGATAGACCGGCTTAGATCTAGCTGATGTTGAAGTCAAATATTTTTCTGGGATTGAATCCAATTAAGTTTTGTTAGAGAGGGGTTCTTTATATTTTCCACTTCAAATCATACAGATCAAACTCTCTACAATATTCCTTTGATGTTTAAAGGAAAATCTGGTGAATATTCTACATTAATGAAGTTTTCTACCAGAGAAACTTAAGTCTAATTTGGCAGGTCAAATAAATGCAATAACTATTTGAATTTATATGATCCATAATCACCATTAAATAAAAGTCTCCATGAAATGGTTTGAATCTCTTAGTGATCAACAACTGACTATGAAAAACCTAGCTCAAGATCATCATAATTGTGCATATTTTGCAAAATTCAGGTCAAAGTTTCTTATGACACCTCTGGACTGAGAAAGTGTATGCTTGAGAATACTATAGAATATGAAACACAGATGTTCTCTGTAGTGTAAACTATTCCTAGAATTATTGTTTGATATCTGTGAAATAAAAGCAAAACCAAAGATTTTCAATGTAGAAGAAATAAGCCTTTCAAACAAAGGCACGTTTTAAACAGTATATTTTTACTTTGTTTATTGGTTTGGCTCAAACATCTGCTACAGAAATAAACTTTTTTGTAATTTTATTTATTCAATACTTCATCAGCTGTCTCAAGAAAAAACACTTAACTGTCTTGTATTACTTCTTACATATGATTCTCACAAATATTTACATGCTATTACAGACCAAAAGCAGAGACTGCTTTTTTCCATAGCTATTTTTTGCAACAATGATGAATAAGGAAATTAAAATAAAACAAAAATAATATTTGTGCTGGTTTAAGCCCTGCCAGGACCGGAGACTACATTGCCGTTGTCCCTCCCCCACCCTCGGACACAAGTAGGGCACAAATCCCGAGTTAAAATAAGGAGAAATTTAATACAACAGTGTAATAAACAATCTAAACAAGAACAATAGAGATAATAACAATAAACAGTAATAACAGTAAACAAGACAAAAGATATACAGAGAAATACCGCAATGGTTACAGACAGCCCCGTGCTCCCCGCAACCAAAGCCACAAAGGAAAGCTTCCCGCTCTACCGCGCCGGACCTGACGCCAGCATGGTATGAATAACCCGGCTGGAGATCCCTTCCCGCTTGGGAAAACTTAACCCTATCCTAGCTGAACCAGTACAATATTTTAATTAAGAAACAGATTTTCTCTTAGATAATGAAGAAATAGTATGAGTTTTATTATTGTCATGTCCTGCTCAGATGAGGGAGACAAGTGACTTCTAGATTTGTAAATTCTCAACAGAGTGGACAACGATGAGACAAGTCTCAAAGTCCAGACATTTATTAACTTCCCACAATGTACTAATTGGATACATGATAATTGACTTAGTATATAGTGAGTTGTGGCAAGCAATACAGTATGCCTTGCATTTCTTTATGGTAGTGAAGGAAAAGGGGAAAAAGGAAAGGAGGGAAATGGAGACAAGAGAGAAGTAGAGATCACCGGTATGGGTTCCTGTGTTGGTCTCATCCAAGTTGGTTTTGCTTGCTTTTGTTTTTTCCATGAGGACTCTTACTAGGAGAGAAGGCTCTCTGTTACCTCTAAAATGCCCTAATTCCACAGGAAACATGTGACAGGGTAAAATCAAATTAAAGAAAACATCCTGCTACTGTATTTGAAGACATACGAAACGAAGTCTAAAGTAGCATTTAGTCATCAATTAATTCTAAATCTAATGTTAAAAAGTATCAATAAGGTTTTAATTAGAGAAAATAAACTGTTTCCTCCAGGTATATAACATGTATTGTTCTATCTTTTACGTATGCATCAATAACAAGGTTTAGATACACTGCACTAATGACTGAAAACGGAATGGATGGTCATTAATATCTAAAAAAGCTGGGTTCAGAATCCAGCTGTACTGAAGCTACATCAGCTCACTGTTTTATCCATATATTCACATTGACCAGATTTCTTGGCAGCAATAACAAAGTTCATGAAAAATGCATCAATTATGACAACAAGTGTTTATGTGACAGCTGAAAATAGATGTCACTTGACAGCATGTGAAAATATCTGTGGGGGAGAAACTAGATATGTTACCTCTAAAAATCAAACTCACTGAAGAACTAATGAAATCAAAGAACTATTAGCTATTTAAGAACTGTTAACAATTAAATAAATAATAATAATAAACAGGAAAATATTCCCTGTTTTTGTATTGCTTGAAATTGTGGGAATTATCTAAAATTAAGCGCTTTTTTTTTTTTTTTTTTTTTTTTTTTTTTTTAAGAAAGGGGAAATAGAACAAAATAAGGAAAAAAGGTGGATTTATGGTCATGATTTGGTCCAGGATTAGAGTTTCTTTGGTGGAAAAAAAAAAAATCAGAATATATCTCATTACATTTGATTCTGGAAGTGATTTCTGGGCTAAGATGAAGGCTGAGGACACTGGGACTCACGCTAAAAGCAAGAAACCAGACAGGGTCATGACATTCAGCCCTGTAGCTCCCTCCCAAGATCAGTGCCTACGCTTTGGGTTAAAGTTAAGGTTAGAACTATGCAAAAGAAGACTAGATGAACTGAAAGGATTGTGAATCAAAACTGAAATACACCTCAGTGACATGGAACTGAATTTCTAGAGGAAAGGGGAGGCCCTGAGGCCTCTGAGAAGTTTAAGGGCATTTCACTTTACAATCCTCCTTACAGTTGTATGACTGTTGTTTTGACTAATTCTCGTACCACATTTTACAAGGGGTTTATTAATCATTTTGTACTACCAGTTCAGTCAAAAGATTACACAATCTTCAGACTAATTTGTTTATTAATATCAATTAGTACTATGCTTTAATAAAAGGGAAATATCTTTGCACCACATAGTCTTCTATTATTACAGTCAGGGAAAAAAACCTGCAAGTAGCCATCGTCTATTTTACAAATGCTTTTACCTGTACATTTTCTGGTTTTGCTCCTACACTTATCAACATTCAGATGAAAACTAAATAGCAGATTTGCAGTCTGCTTTATTAGACATCTGTATTTATGTGCCAATTAGTCATAAGATAAAGATCTGTATTTTTACGGTAGCAGTGGATAAAAAAGCTGATGTCCATCATCTATTCAACTTCAGTTTATATGAAAAAACAAATACTTGATTCAATAATGTGAGGCTCATTCAAACAAAATGAAGCTTAATTGTTTTCATTATTAATGTATAGAGCAAAATTCCCATGGACAATGTCATCTCACAATAGAATCAAATGAATAAATCAATAAATAATGTATGAGAATACAACATTCTAAGTATTCTGAGACCATGGAATGAATTATTAGATACACATTCATACTTTAATCTAAAGTAGGCTTATCGGGGTTGGCTACACTTACATGATTTTTTAAAGGCAATGGCCTATTCATGAGTGAATTCTATAGGTTCCAGCTAAACAGGAAATGGATGTGTTTAGCAGAAGTTAATAACGATTTTGTTCAAGATGGTAATTTTCTTCAGCATCATGATTTTAAAGTAGGAAGAAAAGACTGAATATTTCTGTTAGTAAGTTAGTGGTATAAAGGGCTACCTAATTTATTTTTCCTGTTTATTGATGTTTACTTGATGGAGGTAAATTTAAAAGATAGTAAATACAATATTTTAAGGAAATAATTCACATTATTCCTCTAATTATATGGAAAAATATTTATTTATAGCCTTGGAGAAAATTAGAATAGAATTTTCTCCTCTTCCATTTCTACCCTACGCTTTCTTTTTACTTTTTTCTATTCTTCAGAATTATCTGAAGAGGATTCTTTGGTGTATATAGTTTTTACTTTGTTTGTCAGTGCATCCTGTTCTGTTAATAATCTTGGATGTCACTGTCTACATCTGAACTGGGGGACAGGAACATTTTTCCCTTCTTCCATACTGAGACATTCACCCTACCTGCATTAGCACAAATGAGTCTTGTTTAATTTATAATTATTAATTTTTCAGAGAAGAGGTCTCCCAGGTCTGTCCTTTATGAAAAATCACCTTCTCAACTAGTTAGAAAGAGAAGACACCCTTGGTTTCTTCTCCATAACTGAATGAATTCCAAATTATTTTGTCTAGGCAACTTTGCAACTCCTTTAAGAAGAACGGAATTTACACTTCTTAACCTACCTTTTAAGGATGAGGTACTATTACAGAAAGATTATATGTTGTCCAGTGACTCTAGACAAAACCCACTCAGTTTAGGGATATGGTTATGTTTTAACTGCATACTTAGGCAGTGCTTTCCTGAGTCTAATCTGAATGAAAACATCAATATTTTTCTTCTTTTCACACCTGTGTGATATGCATCAGCACACTTCCTAACCAAGTAATATTGGTAGATAAATAGTTCATTTTGTAGCTGCAAAACAAGCTGACTATCTGCCATACATAGGCCAATTATCGATAACTTGTCTTTGGGGAGTGGTCACTGTGAGCCAGTCTGATCAGAAGTACCTTTAGAAATTCTGAGTGAAAAAGTGTCTCATAAAGATCCAGCAGGTATTTTATTACTAAAGCTTGTCATATGTATCTTGCGGGTATTCATTCAGCCCGTAATAATAATCGGATAAACAAGTAACTGCATATATCAGTATATATTGGTATTTATCAAGATGCCATATTAAAGAAAAAGTTTGGAGAAAATAGAACTTTTCTTTCTTCCACTTTTTCAAATTCATGACTTTTTTATTCCTAAAGGAAAGGTAATATATTTATTTTGCTGAGTAACTTAAACTGACTGTGGTAAGAAAATCACAATGTCATCTAGAGTATTTTCTGGTACAAATATCATACTATGGAATAATACAGTTTTATCCATATGTTGCAGGGAAGTCTGTGTTTTTATGCTCAGCAGCTGTTCTGTCACTTCTTTTCTAGAACTATAGAAACATTATTATTTTGGTCAGTAACCTAGCACAGTTGACAAGGACAAAAAAGGAACATTTCTTCCTGTTATATAAAACATAATAATTTTATTAGCTCACAACAGCTCCTCAAGATTGCATCAAACACAACTGACAAAAGATGCATTTCTTTGCTGAGAGAGTGGTCAAACACTGGAACAGGCTTCCTAGAGATGTGGTCGATGTCCCAACCCTGTCAGTGTTTAAGAAGCATTTGGACAATTGCCCTCAACTACTTAACTTTTGGTCAGTCCTGAAGTGGTCAGGCAGTTGGACTAGATGATCACTGTAGGTCTCTTCCACCTGAAATAGTCTATTCTATTCTAAATCAAATTTAGTGGTCCAAAATTATTAACTTAGAGGACTTTCCTTCCCTCAAATATAGTATGTTACATATGATAGAGGTTTGAGATTTTTTTAATAATGAACTTTCTTCAAAAAAAGATATTTTCCTCTGGTGTTTACTTTTATGTCTGAAACATATTATTCTATTATATCTTACTTTTGTTGTCATTGCTATTAATGTGATGTGAGAATTAATGTAACAGGTTTTTTCTAATATTAGATTCTTCTGACTGCTTTAAGAATGTAATGCAAATAATTTTTAATGACTGATAATGTAAAACAACTATTAGCATGATAATGTTCTAAGAACAGGTAAAGAGAGAATCGAGGTCATAATATATTTTAAACAAACCTTTCACATTATTCTGGTCAATAAGGTCAATATAGTTATAGGTTAGTTTTGAATTAGTAACATAGATGAAAGGCTCCCAACATAATTATACTCCTCCATCTTTAATCTATTATTCAGAGGGGTTTTTACATCTTCAAAAGAAAGATTCTGCAGCCACTCACTTTTCAGAATCTTTGAAACCACTTGGTTTTACTGAAGTCTTCACAGTTAAAATATTAAATTTCCTTCATATAATGTTTTCTAGACTGTACAGCTAAGAGTCCATGGGTTTTCATGTTCATTATTCTGCCCATAATGAGAAGAATAAATGGCTGCTGAAATACTGTTTTGAGGAGAAATTCCAACAAAGAGGAAGGAAAGGCATAAGTTTCATTTAAAGAACCTCTCAATTTCTACAACACAACGAAGGCAATGCGAGAGGGGACGGTGTGGACTTGGACCAACTGCTAAATGTAAAATAAGCTTAAGAGTAGAAAAATGAAGCACAACATAGCTAATAGTTATTTGACATATATATGCTATATCTCACATTAAAAAAATATTAAGAATTTACTGTAGGAAGAAGTATTAAGAAAATTTTCAGCTCAGAACAGCATATTCTAACTTCTTCCCAAGAGTTTTCCTAGTTATAAAATAATCTTCAACAAAGATTAAGGCATTATTTTCCTAAATTATTTTGGCCCACTGGGTTTTAATGTAATGGAAAAAATAGATTCAGATATTAAATCCAATAAAGGAACTAGGACCTCAAGCATTATGTATTAGAAAATCTCTCTCTGCCTTGGGAAGTGGTATCTGCATTGCGATGGTAAGTGCGTTGTAACACCAAAGGAGTGATAGACAACTTGCTATACTTATTTACAGACAGCAAGAAGCTGTGAAGACTTACTTAGGAGAGGTTTCAAGGACAATTCTATTTTGAGATCTCAATTATTCAAAAGCTGAAGCACCTAGCTCATATATAAAGAGCTAGAGCTGTTATTTTCTCCAGAAGTCCTTATAGTTATTCTTTGGGAAAACATTGTGAAGATTTTTAGTTTAAAGGGTAATGCTGATAGTTTTAAGTCATCGGTTTATGCATATAACTTTTGTTGTCCTTTCCCCTCAGAAAGAAAATGCTTTAAACAGTCATTACCTAAATATATAACCAAACACTTGAGCAGGAATTCTGAATCCAGGAGCCCATATTTTTCTGCTCCATGATATAACTATTAAGTTAAATAGCCATGTTTTCTTTCACTTCCTCTGGGCTCCGAGTCCTCAAAAGTTTTTGTTCTTCTTCTACATTACAGTTCAGCTTTGTGAGAATACTGGAGAGGCTTCAGATTTCATAGTCCATGTAAAGTTTTCTACGAAGGTGCTTCCAAGGGAAAGGAATCCAGGCTTGCTCTTTATACACAAAGACATGATAGCAACAAACCAGGTGTCAAAGTCTAATATCAAGTCTACTTTGAAGATATTTTGTGTTCATATAGGGCTTCGATTTAGGAGAGCAATGCAGCAATGTACTTAAATCACAATACAAACACAAATTATGGTTAACAGAGTATTACAATACACATTTGAGTTACAATATAGACATGATTTGCATGCTCTATAATAGACTCACCATCATGATGCTAGTTATCCCCAAAATCTGGAAAGGAATATATGTATTTAAACGAGCTCAAGCCTATTGTTCTCTTACAAGTTCTTTTTGTTGATTATTCATTTTCTATACTACGCATCGTACTAAGCCATATATAAAACCTGCCCCAAATAACTCAGGAAGACATTTATAATATTTCAGTTAATTCAGGGACAAACAGTAGCACAATTGGTTGATTCACTCAACTGATATAAATGCTTGATTTGGTCAACTAATATAGCTAGTTGATCAAATCAACTGTTGCAGCCACTTATCTAAAATAAAAGCCCCCACCATTTCCCTTCGTGCTGAGATAATTTCAGCTTTATTTGCAAGTGCTGTGGTCAGTCATTCCCTACAACTTTCCCTGAGCTTCATGGGCATGTCGTCTGTCTTCCACTGCAGAGATTTATTGATCAGTCTGTCCCCATTCAATGTTGGGGGAGATTTCGATATGAACCCAAGAGCGAGATTAAGACACAAACGAGGTCCAATATGCCCAAACCAGGTTTTTATTATTAGAAAGGCAAAGAGGGGTAGTGATAGGACAGAATGGAAGGAAAAGACAGAAATAAAACAAGGATGCGGGATAGGCCTGCAAAAATAGTCACCACCATGGATACAGTGATGTCCCATTGGTCCTCAGTCTTCGGTTCTTTGGTGGTGGGTGCACACGGATCTGGCTTCGATGGTGGATGCACACTGAGCAAAATTTTCTGCTGCCTTTTTTAAGTTCATCGTATCCACTGATTAGCATATCTGCTCACCTTTAGGTTTTTTTTATGTGGTTCCACAGGTTTTGTTGCATCCAGCTTCAGGGCAGGAAGGTTTGCCTCTTGTCAGTCCATTATCAATGCATGCATGGGGTCTGGCCTACACAATAGAGACACAAACGGCTACAGGATGGGGCCAGCTCAGCACACCTCTGCCCCTTTGAGGCTTGTCTAAAGAGTCCAGACAATGCAACCGCAAAGAAGTGTGGGGGGGTGCACCCTTCAATACACTCCCGCTTCTCTGGGCAGCATCCCCCAGACCAATTCACAGGCCACAGCAGCTTCTCTTGGAGGTTTGCACAGACACAAACAAGCTTTGAGACAGCCATGTGACATTTCAGTCTCACACAGTCACACCAAGAATGCATACTATATTGGGAAACGGTAACTTGGCTGAAATTTATGAAAAAGGAAATAAACTATTTGAAGACAACTATTCTAATAGATAATTCTTCTAAGAAATTTCTACTAAGAAATATTTTTCCTTTTCACTGCCAGTCACACTGCTGTCTGAGAATTTACTTGAAATGTCCCAAAATCTAACATTTTTCTAGAAACTAAGGGAAATACTTGGCCTATATAGCTCCAAAATGAGTTCTATGTTGGTTTCCAGACAAAGTTACAAAATTTATTTCTTTCATGGTATTTTATTTTGGGTATTTGTGAAGAAACACAGAAACTACCTTGACTCCTGCATAACACTGCCTTTCCACTTACTATTTCAATTTTTGCAAGCATGCCAATAGTTCCTAGTAGCTTCATAAGTAAGGAGTGAATTAAGTCACATTGCTAAAGTTTACATCAAGGAAAACAGTTTGCTATGTAGCTTTTGATTCCATGATTCTTTCACAGTTGTTGCAAAATTCAGGAATGTCAGATAAAGAATTCATGTGATAGTGCCAAAGCTATTTCATCATTTTTCATATTATTATTAAAAAATATATTTCTGAAGTCTTTGCTTTTAAACTGTAATTGAGCTAACTGTGATAAGTTAAGAACCAATACTCCCAATGTCAAGGTACAAGTAAATAATTTTGGACATAATTAGTAGATTAACATTAAGGTTTTTCCCCACTACCATTAGTAAATACAGGTTTCTCTGTCTTAATTAAATGAAGCGGTGATGGGGGTAAACATGTATCAACATATCAACATGTCATCCCAACAGATTAAAAAGAACATGAGGATAAAAACTGCAGATAATAAATCACTGAGAATCTGACACCCTGAAAAAAAGATGTATTTTTGTAAAATGTCACAGTATTGTACCCAGAGGCAACATTTGCTCTGTGTTATAGAAAGGATCCATTTCCATTTGTTCTGTGACAGAAGACTTAAGGGAAGCAATCAACCAAGCATGGCATGTATAATATTCAAGGGTCTGAGGGACAGGTTGTTTTAGGTGGGTGACACAGTTTTGATCTTGTTTCTTCTTACATCACAGTGTTATTTGAAAAAATATTCTACACAAAAGACATCTGCACACTTGCATACATACAAGAGCATATACACAGGCAAAAATATTTTTTTTTCTAAAGTTTATGTACACAAAAAATTCCCTAATGTAAGCTAAAATGTCTTGTTTTTTCGTATTGCTAAACATATTTTTACTGAGAATATATTAGGTCGGTGTCAATGTAGCTTCTGTTATGTGCAGACACAGCTGCAGATTGGTGCTTTTGTGAAGAAGAAATGGGTTTGAAGATAAGACAGTAATAAATAAGACATTTGGGGCCTATTCTTAAAGATAACAGGAACAAGGATGGGACAAATTAAAACAACCAACTCAAGACACGACACAGCTGTGCAACACCTCCTAAACAGACCTTTGTGAGCATGTGTGAGAACTGAGGTCAACCAGCAGACACTGAGGAAGACTGCCAATGACCACCAGGGACCCCTTGAGACCACCACCCAGCAAGGAAACACATGTGTAATTAGGATACAGATATTGTAATTGGTTCCGGGAAACCTAGTGCATATGTAGCTCATTTCTCAGTAAAGTTATGAATATGCATAATCTCACTGTATATTATCTGCGGCTTACAGATCTGGGGCTCACTCACCTTTGCTAAGATATTCATGTGTGCACCCAGCACTGCAATAAAGAATACTTGCTTTCTAAAACTCCAAAACAAGTCTTAGAGAGTTCCTTTGCTGGCTTTTATGATAAAATTATCAAACAAAAGCAAAATTAGACAAAGAAAATAAAATTTTCTCTCCACAAGATACTACTAGGATAGATGGCTAAGAAAGCTAACCCACTCAATAAAGAAGATGGCAAGATCTGAAACTCTACTGAGAGAAGCACACAGTGCCTTCTTTTAATAACCAATATATTGATATGTCTTCTCATGAAAAACAAATTAGTAGCTTAAATAACTGTAGTGATTTAACCCCAACTGGCAACTAAGCACAGACTTTTGTTCATTTGCTCCTAGCAATATGGGGGGAAAGAATCAGAGGGATGAAAGTGAGAAAACTCAGGTTGAGATTAAAAAAGTTAACACTTGAAATATAATAATAACGATAATTATTATTAACAATAGTAATTATTATAATAATGATAATAATAAACAATTTTAATGAAAAGAAAAATAACAAAGAGATAAGTAAAACCCAAGAAAAACATGTGATGGAAATGAAAACAATTGCTCACCACCAACTGATAGACGTCCCTGAGCAGTGACCCCACCCTGACAACTTCCCCCCTAGTTTTATTGCTGAACATAATGTCATATGGTATGGAATATCCCACTGCACAGTTGGGGTCAGCTGTCCTGGCTGTGTCTCCTCCCAGTTTCTTGTGAGCCCCATCCTACTCCCTCATGGGGTGGTATGAGTATCCTTCACTCTGTATAATCACTGCTCAGCAGAAAGAAAAACATCCCTGTATTATCAACACTGTTTTCAGCACAAATCCAAAACATAACCCCATACTAGCTACTATGAAGAAAAATAACCCTAAACAGCCAAAAAACAGTGCAGTAACACCAGTAAGTAACACCACCTATGTTTATGGTTACTTTCAACATATCATAAAGCTAATCTGATTATTAATATCATGTTTTAAAATGGGAATTTTTTAAGAGTAGAAACGAAGACACCCATCAGGTGACTTTATATGTAGCTAAACCAAAGAGAAATTACATTTCTCTGACAGAATGTTCAGTTTTAAATTCTTGTTGAATTTTGCCAAGTGAGTGGTTTCAACAAAGATTTTGTAAGTGAAAACGTGTTTTCAGTCCCCAGCTAGCAGATGAAGTATGGACTTTGTATCAAGTTGGTCCATCATCTGGAATCCATCCCTTCATGCATCAATGTAGAGACAAACTGGGTAGCTCCTAGGCCACTCAGGAATTAATGACTCTACTGCACTTGATTTTAGTGTGAATCCAGCTGCACCACCATTTTAGCTATAGGACAAAGTGGACTTTCATCCTTAAATCTTGCATAAAATTTAAATTCCACAGCTCTTGCCACAATGCAAGAATACAATTCTCTTTACTGATAGTAAGACCCAGTGTTGTTCCCTGTGGTTGGAGGACAGTGTTCCTCTCATGTGAGGCAGTACACCAGGTTGGGCACATGCCACCAGTCCCATGACAAATCCTCTGGCAGGGTCTGTGTGCCATTGCCATCCCTTGGGGTTTCCACAAGCCTCAAAATGCAGAGCTACCAAGGGGAATCTAGTTGGGGTGGGAAAATGCTGCCTCTTTGGAGCCATATGCAAGGATTTTGTGGCCAGCATTGTATCTGGGTGTGTCCTGGCCTTTGGTATGGCCCAATCTGGTTCTGGCAGGTGCACCCGCCCAGTGAGAGCAGAGCTCCTTGGGTGCTGAGGTGCCGCAGGTCGGGGCTGCCTTTGCTCTCAGGGCCTCGCGGTAGTTGGGGCCTTTGGGCAGTGGGAGCCGCTATTGACTGCAGGTCAGATCGGGCCTGGGGATCAATGGAGTCCCCTGGGGGAGACATTGGGAGCTCGTCCCCTGGAGCAGCAGCTGCGGTCGAGGACTCTCCCCTGGGGTCAGGACGCTGCCCAAGGAAACTCCTCGAGGGGCCTTGGGTCGGGACGCTGCCCTGAGCAGGTCCTCGAGGGTGAGAGCCCTCACTTGTCAGGTGAGTGATAGAGCGTTTGGGGTTGATGTTAAATCCTAGTGAGCGGGGCTTTGTTCTGTGTTTCGGGACCCTACAGAGTTCTGTGTTCTGCATTTTGGGTTGTTGTTAAACCCTAGGAAGTTGTTCTGTTCTCCTCTCACAGACATTCAAACCTGTAATTTATGGAGAGTTAGTTAATTTTGTTAATGATAAATTTTTAAATTTTGGTGTTTGGTTGTTTAGTTGAGAGCCGTTGTAACACTGGTCTAACCTACTGCTGCTCTCAGAAGCTGGAGAGGTGTGGGATGAGGTAGCCCAGCTGACTGTGCTGGTGCTGACCAAATCTGACTGTGTGCTGGGGGCTGTCAAGAGACACGGGAAGGTCAGCAGTACAGTCCCACACAGTCTGGGCAGAAGTCAGGATGGTGCCCCCAGGTCCCCTGTGGGCAGAAAGATATTCTGCCAACCCTACCTTGACCACCAATCACCAGGTCTTGCCTAGACTGGCTCTAGCCTGGGGGTCTCTGAGTGGATCTAGGTCTCCTTTTACTGGTGCCCAAACCAGCAGTGGTCACACTCCTTCACAGCAGCAGTGTCCCTCAAGGCAGAGCAGCACCAGTGGGTGCCTTGCATCAGAGGAAGAACAAAGGGGGTGCTGTGGCCTAGAGAGGCAAACAGTCCACAGAAGCTGAGGCTGACAATGACACCACAGGAGGTAAACAAGGGCAAATGCACCTAAGCAAGAGTCTGGAAGAGGTCTCTGAGATTACCCCAGCTGGCAGCTGCCCAGCTTGGCACTGAGTGCCAAGAGTCCTTGTTACTGAAGAGCCTTGTGAGGTGAAGAACATGATCAGAGGCCCAGGCACACTCTCTATTGCTTTGAGGACCACTTGGTCAGTGCTATCAGGAATCACCCTCCGCCCTGTTCCTGCAGCATTTCATAGGAAAGGGCTGTTCCCTTTTTCTGTCCCTGTCCAGGTTCAGCTAGGATAGGGTTAAGTTTCCCCAACAGAGGGGGAAGGGATCTCCAGCCAAGTTATTCATACCATGCTGATGTCAGGTCTGGCACGGCAGCACAGGAAGCTTTCCTTTGTGGCTTTGGTTGAGGGGAGCATGCAGCATGCTGTCTGTATACATTGCGGTATTTCTCTGTATATATTTTGTCTTGTTTACTGTTATTACTGTTGTTGTTATTATCGATATTGTTGATGTTCAGATTGTTTATTACACTGTTGCATTAAATTTCTTCTTATTTTAACCCGGGGTTTGTGCTCTACTTGTGTCCGAAGGTGGGAGAGGGACAACGGCAACGTGGTCTCTGGTCCTGGCAGGGCTTAAAACTATCACAGTCCCTTATCGCCTGGAGGTGTCCCTTTACATCTTGGTAAGACCTTCAGAGATCTGTCAGACCATGACTAGGGTGTCTTCAGCTACATAGTCAGCAAGGAAATTTCTGCTTTGGTAACTTACCCTGCTTCTTTTGCCTGCTCCCTAACTCAAGCATAATGGCACTGGCCAGTGTCACACCAGCTAGCCTCTGATACAGGTCTGTAAAAGCACAATCTGCCTCCTGCTGCTAGGCCAAGGCAGATCCAGTATGTCCCTGTCCATCAGGCACTGATAACTTTTAATTAAGTGTTTTCCCCCACATATAGAACCTGGATCAAGATTTTTATCTGATGTCAGATGCCATCTCTATTACAACCAACCAAGTTCTGATTAGCCAACGTAGTAGTCCTTGTTATATTTGAGTGAAAGAGTATTCAAAGTATTATCTACAGGTGACTTTTTTTTTTTTTTTTCCCATTACTGTACAGGTTTATTTCTGTCTGTCCTATTAATGGCAAGTGTTGCTTCCCTTTCCTCTCAAACTTTTTTCCAGTTTGTCATGGGTAAAAAGTGATATTGTAAAGAATGATGGAGAAAGAGAGTGGGAAGGCCTATCATAAAGCTCAACTGATTCCTATAAAAAGAGAGGGACAGTATAAAGTTTGACCAAACTGGAATTTAGAGATGAAAGGATTGCATAGAAGGAACTGAATTATAGTCTTCATTTGTAATCTTGGGCCAGGAATGTGAAAATTTTACTGTACTATACTGCTGAAATACAGAGGGGCAACACTAGGAGCTTGGTAATGATTTGAGAAGAAAACTTATGAATCATAAAATATGGCTTTCATTTTTTTTTTGCCATCAGGTATCAAACTGCAACAATGAATTAGAAAATCAATGCCTGTGAATCTTCTAGAGCTGTGGAAAATTACAGTAAAATTGTTTTATATTGGTATGTCTGGAGAGTGAATGTGAACACAAGAGGGCAAAATAACAGTGGTATAAGGGCTGTAAAAATATCATGTTTTGCAAACACTTAGAGTAACAGGTCAGTAAGATCCTGGTACAATGCTGCCTGAAATTGCTCAGGACAACCTGATCTGAAACAGAGGCAGGGACTAAATCCTGATGACTCACAGAGGTGGGCAGGATAGAGAGTTTGATCAGCCAGCTCATAAAGGATAATGATAAGACAGATCCAAAACTAGCACACATCCAGCAGGAACCCAGGAAATGTGGGGAGGGTCTCAACCACCCAAGCCCTGGCTCCTTCATGTGATTGCAAGCAACCCTGTGCAGAGTTACCTGGATACAGACATCTTAGTGCCTGCATGCTCACAAATTGCTTACACACGTCTTGGGGCTTGTGGGTATGAGAGTGTGAGAGACTGAAATCAGTTGTGTTTTAAAATATGTTCATCTTTCCTTCCTATAAGGTTTTGAACTGAGCTACATTGCTGCTGCAGTGTTGGAACACATTTTCCTTCAGGGCAGTCTGGAAATGTTTATGTTTTCCACAGTCTGTAAAAGACATGTATACTGCCATAAGCAACTCAACATTCATTCATGTAATTACAACCTTTGAGATTAAATGTTCTGTTTGTCAAAACACGAGGTCATCTTTAGTGCTAAAGTGCAAAAGAAAATCAGCATTTTTAGGGCTCAGTTCATTTCATCCTGACACAGAGTTAAAAAATAATTCAGATTAATTGAATCCACTAGAGGACAGAATTTAATCCCTCATGGTATTTCTCAGTATCAGAGTATACACAGCTAAATTTAGATGTATAAATGTAGGAAAGCAATTAAAATGCCTAAACATATGTATTTAGATCAATTACATGTCCTAAAATACTTAAGATATTTGCACAGACCTGGCATCACTGACACAGGATCTATGGTAGATCTGTGAAGTTGCATCTTGAAGTCAGGAAGGATATCCTATGACATCCAAAATGCCTCTAGACGTCTAACTTTACATATTTAAATTAGTCTTTACAGAGAGCTTTCAGATACCTACAGAAAAATGTTCAGTGTCATGTGGGAATTCCCAGGGCATTTGAGACATCCAGACAGAGCAGACGCATGGTCTCCAGTTGGAGATGACATCGACCATTGCCACACAGACTTCTGTCATCATTCAGCCAGCAACTGACCATTCTTTTTAAGAAAGCTGGTTCCCCATGCAAAAATTCCAATTGATTGTTTTTTTAAACAAACACTCTGTCCTTGAGCATTTGTGTAACAGTATCCAGTCTGTGGATTTGTTCTTTCTGTCTGGTTGTCTGGTTTCATGCCCTTGAAAATATCTTGGTTGTTCTCTGGGCTCAACAGCTGTTCAGTTTTAGTATGTCTTTGGCAGTACCAAGCATTGAAACATCTTATTCTTACGGCAAACAGTAATTTGACAAGATCCATCAAATATCCTAATGTTCTCTACCCATGACATGTATTGATTGTGTGATTGGCCAGCTGACTGCTGTCATAAACCCACTGTATTTTATTTTACAAACCTTCTGGCGTATCTCAGTGATTCATAATTAACATGGTGCATAAAATGTCTGAGGTCTTTTGTGGGAACAAGGACCACAGAGCTGTGCATTCTAAATTAATGAAATGACACACTTGAATATAAATATATTGAGTACACATGAGTTAGCAATTTATTAAAATTAAACATGTTTAACATCAAGATTTAAGCATCTGTTCTTTACAAAGTCTTAGCAAAAAGTTCAGGCTATGCAAAGAGGTCATTGTGCTTGTCAAAACACTGTATTCTTGTTATCACTGCCAGGAGTGCATCCTCTTACTCTTTCTATACTTCATAAGTATTAATGGTTTCTCTAATAGGTGTTCCATTCTCCTTCTCCCATATGTGAAAGTTCAATCACTGAGTGCACCTGGCTGAAATTTTTTTCATCTTTGCCCTGACAATGAAATAGTTTATCCGAGTTATATGGGAGATACTTGGAAATGCAACAACCATACTGACAATGACAAAGATTTAAAAAATCCTTCTGCAAAACTGGGACTTTGGTTTAGTTTCTTACAAAGATCCTAAAATCCAGTGCTGAGTTAAATCATCTTTACCTTATAGGTGTGGGAATTGAATGAATGAATAAAGCCATAAAGTTAATATTTTGATGTTAAGATATTAACAATCACCCACTCATACCCTCTTCTAGAGAAAGAGTGGGGTTGGAATTTCATCAAATCAAGCATTAATTACAATTAGTGAAAATGTCAGAGCAATAGATGTATAGGTACTCAAGATAAGCACAGTGACAGAGATGTCTTCACATTTCTACATCACTAAAAAACCACTTCATTTTAAAGATTTTTTTTTTTATCCTTGTTATAAGTAAAGATGAGGATAATAGCTTATAATACATTAACTTTAGTTAGTCTGAAATACAACAATAAGAGAAAGGCACATACATAAGATTGTTCAACCTATCTTAAAAAATTACTTAATTTTATAGATAGGTTTATTTGCCCCTTGGAGGATTCTTTGTGTCTCCATTAACTATGGAAGAAGAGTGGATGACAAAGAAGATATAACTACTTTTAGATGGTAGCTGTTGAGAATAATCCCTCTTTTAGTAAGGAATTCCTCTGCTTTTCTGTGAGGGAAACTTTTGACCTACTGTCAGAAATGTTCTGTGGACTTAATTCATTAAACTCAGGAGAATAAGAAGTTTTATGCTGTGTTTCCTTGACATTGAGTAGCAGTCCACTGCAACATGACGTGTGACTAGAGGGATCAACATATACCATTCTGGCCTGTTTACAGTCAAGAGAAAATTATTGCCTGAAGGCTGGTAGTAAATTCTCTGTCTTCAAATATGAATGACAGTAAAAATGGAGGCTTATTGTGTCCCCTACACATAGTGGTCTAGTTCCCTCTGAGGTTTGCTCAAGTACCAGCTTCCAGTCCATATCTAGGGGTAGTGTGGTTTTCCAAAGTCCTTCCAGGCCTGTTGCAACAGCATCTCAAAGTCTCCTATAAATTTCAGCAGATGAATGAAGCCTGACATTGCTGGTGAATGAAAGAAGGAAAATAATACTGGAAGCCTAATTGTTCATAGAATAAAACATTTAATTGTGATAAGAATGTAGGTGTGCATTTTCAATAGCTTCAATTTGTGTGATTCATGCTTAACCTGAAGGAGGGGTTTACATGTTCTGATAGACTGATGTCCTCTGGGCAATCTGGCCCACTCCATATTAGTGTAATAATTTCCTCTAGGAAACAATAATGTGTGGCTGATGCAACAAAATAAGTGACATTTTGTTTCTGTGAGCATGAACTGGGCTTCAGTTTTTGTATTAAATTTTCATTGTGTACATCAAGAACACAGAAAATTAAAATTGAATGTGATAATATATAACCTACGTGCAAAAGGTAAAAAGAAATTTTCATGACAGCCAAAACCCCTGAGCATCTGAAGTTTTGCATTTTTACTAAAATGTTTTTACTTCTGATGCTTGCATTTTGTTGGAGCCTTTTTTTTTTTTTTTCTTCAAATTACAGCAGTGTTATGTCCTCATTCTTATGATTTTCCCTCCTAAGCATCCTCAACAACATCATTACTATTATTATTGTTAAAAATAATTTTCCTCTCATCCTTTTAGCTTGTTAATTTCCTCATATTCTGTATATTAAAGTTTCATGATTTAAGCGCTGATGAGGCTTAAGCTCATAAATATGGTAACTGAAGATTGTTGAGGGTATTAAAGACTGGTTTGTAACTTTAGTCTTTTGAATTCACATCTTCTGCCTCTACAAATTTAACAGCAGTGTATTCTTTTTGCAAAATAAAGCAGCTGTTTCATTTTTAATACAAATCAACAAATTATTAATTAGAAGTGGATACAATTACACTTCAAGTCCAAATGTGTAATAAATTCTTAATGATCTGTGGTAACCTGAAAAACATTTTGTCTTTTTCCTTTTTTTATTTTAAATTGGTTTTCATAACCAAAATGTGCTTTCTTAGTAAACAAAAATAATTGGCCTTTTCTCTAAACCACATTATCTTTAAGGTTAATACATGATTTGCAGTTATTTTCTTCTTTTCAGACCCTGACTGTGTATTTCAGGGCCATCTATTTAAAATGTACTTCTTATAAATTTCATCCACACTTTTTAAAGTCTCAGGTAGCTGTTAGATCCCCAGCATTTGAAGATTTAGGTACCTCATATCTTTTGTTGAGTATTTGTTTTCAAAATACCTCTGTAGGAATAATTCAAGTATGATTAACTGACATTATAATGTACATGCATATTTTTGCAGTGACCTATATATTGAAACTGACAACCCATGATTCTCAGATATTAAGCTTTTCAGGATTTATTTCCTGTTTAGTGATGTCAATAAAAGATGCATCTCCATTAGGGCTGATTGTGGGAAGAGTGTGGAGGTCAGTCCATATATCTATCTCACTACCAAACTAAAAAGAAAGAGAAAAACCAAAATGTATAGCTCAATACAAAATGTTGCCAGGCTATGAGCTAACACTGTGAAGTGTGGACAGTCTGCGATCTAGTGTTCAACTTCATTCTCTTTTTCACAGCCTTGTAGACATATCTTCATGGCCTTTCTCCTGTTATTTACTGTAATGGTGACAATTTCCATGGCAAGGTCAAGAACAACTCTAGCTGTGAACTATGCCTTATCTATGCCAATACTCCAGGGAGCAAGCAAGGAAACTAAAAGCCCAGCTCTTAAGAGTCTACAACAGTAATAGTCTGGGCAACTGAAAAGTGATTTACAGAGAGTTGCTTGGGACATTAAGAGACATTATAGAGGCATTGTACAAAAGAAGACACATGTAATAATTCTTGGGACTTCAAGGTGTTCAGCTGCCATGCAGAGTTTAAATCTGTGTAAGTGCGGCAGGTGCACCTGCCCAATGAAAACAAGGGGTTTTGGCTGCTGAAATGTAGCAGCTATTGAATCCATTTTCCTGTGCCCTTGTTCTCAAGGTTTCATGGTAGTTGGGGTCTTTGGGCAATGGGAGCCGCTATTGACCACAGATCAGATTCAGCTGGGTATAAATGGAGTCCCTTGGAGGAGCTATTTCGAGTTAGTTCCCCCTGGAGCCGTATGTTTTGGTTTAGGACTCTCCTCTTGGGTCAGGATAGCACCCAAGGAAACTCCTTGAGGTTACTTGGGCCAGGACCCTGCCCTGTAATGTTCCTTGAGGGTGAGAGTCCTCACTTGTTAGGTATGTGATAGAGCATTTTGAGTTGTTGTTAAACTCTAGAAAGTGGTGTTTTGTTCTCCTCTCATGGGCATTTGAACCTGCTGTTGAATGGTTTTGGAAGACTAGTTAATTGTGTTGATAATAAACTTTTAATTTTCGTTTGTTGATTGTTTATGGGAGAGCTTCTGCAACAGTAAGGTACCCTGTTTGTGTGACGTTCATCTTGTACCATTTGAAAGACAGAATTAAACTCCACTATTTAGTAACTAGAGGTATGTGTATAGATATGAGCTAGGAATGTGATTCATTTACCAACACACAGGCATTTAATGACACTTGGGATGCTATTCAGCTGAAAAAATATAGAGCTGAGAATCAAATATCTAAACATATATATATACACACACATATATATTCCTATGCTCCTGGGGAGCTAGGAAGCTTTCAGAGTATAGATCCCCTCTTTGAATTCACAAACAGGAGGAATGATGGTCTGAACACAAGACAGTTGGCAACCTGTTTGACAAACCAGGAAACTTACATCTTAGATGAGGTAGCAAGAAAGCACTTTAGAACAAGCTGATTGTGTCAGAGGTGGGTGCGCGATAGCAGGCAGACCTTGCCTGGGTCTTTGGTCTAAAAGGCAAAACAGGATCTCAAGGTGCAGGAGCTTTTAAAACCATTTCTAATAGAGGTTGTACAGCTCAGAAGTTACACATTGACTGAGAAAAAGAAAAATTTAAAACAGCCTCTAAGCAAGCTGCTGAAGCAGTATGAAGTTCACTGCTTTGTTGTTAATAACAAAATAAAAGCCTCCATCATACAGCATTTTAACATGATGCTGAAAAACAAGATGTGGAGGTATTTTAGAGCATGCAAAATTTTCACCTCATTGATTGCTGTTGGATTTCATAAAGACCTGAAAATGCACCTTTCACAGAATGGTCAGAACCAGGCCTGTGAAGTGAACCTTGTTAACTCTGTGTGGGTCTGCAATAATATCTGTGGGAATCAGTTTAAAATTACAGAATCTGCTCTTTGCTGAAAAAAGGATACCACATCAGGGTAGTTAAGAGAAATTTGAGAAATGTTATGAGCAGATGATCATGGATTAAATTCTCATAGTAATAACAAATATATGTGCACTGATGAATAGGCTATGGTCCCAAAGCAATTGTAGGGACATTGTGCCATGACAAACTTCAAAAAGTGAATACTGACAAGGACAGAGTTACAAATCAAGAATATCATCACTGCACAAAGAAAGGAAGAAATAAACAGCTGCTGGCAAAATAGTATGGCTGGCCCCAGAAATTTAACAGCTGAAAAGTTAACAGGAGAAGACTCCCTGATCCAGTCTTACTGACCCCCACAGCAAAACTTCATCTGTAAATGCTCCAGTGATATGTCAGGCCTAAAAAGACTAAACAGGTTCCGAAATAGCTGGGGGTTTAAAATCTTTATCACAGACCCCACACCTCAGTAATTATGGATTGATGCTTGGACATGAGGAGACACCAGGAGTGCCCTCCCTGCCCCTCTGCTGCTTCCTACTGTGGGCTCTGCTAGGACTGCAAGGAACAGCCAATCCCTGCTCCCTGCACACATGTACAGACACACACACAGGCTGGAGAAGGACAGGGATGGAGACAATCCCCCACCCACTGCAGTGACACCTTCCCTGATGCCTAGCCAGGGCTGACCAGGCATCAGGACTCTAAAGTATTCTGGGAGATTTATCCCAAATGCCTAATTTAGAGAGCTGGAACACCTGTAAAACAAGAATGACTACAAGCTTCACACTCATTCTGGAGGGACGTCCTCCCCTGCTGTTAGCTATCATAAACTTTGATGGTTCTCCTCCTGGTTAAACAGTGTGAATGCTAGTCAGGGTTAATTGGCTTTCCCACGGAGGCCTCTCTTTTCTATAATTTGATAGCACACTTTCACTCACAATTATTTAGCAGGTCTATAAAATATTCATAGATAGCTTGCACATCTTGTGGACCATCCAATCTCAGATAAACAGTTCAAATTTGAACCAACCAAGTGGGTTTTTAATTCAGGTGAAGATTAACATTCTTTTAAGATGTGGTGATTTACTAATATTTTGCCATGTGTGGTTCAATAACTTTAATACATTCTGGGTCACACTTACATTTTTACTCTGAGGTTCCCAGATTTTTCAAGGTCTCCAGAAATTTGAATTAACAACTGTGCATAAACACACACACACACGAGAACTCACAAACAGAAACATATGTATGTATTTACATGTATATGTACATGCATGTGTATGTGTTTACATATATACATTCACACATGTGTATCTATGAATTTTTCTAACTGCTTATTAACATTTTCACACACATCTAATTATGACAAAGTTAATGGAAGTAATGCAACTTTTTCACTTAATTCTGTTTCTCTTTAGACTCTAACATGAGTGTGAGCATCAGCACTTTCAATGTCTTCTTTGAGAAGCCAGAACTTTGGGTATGTAGGTTGCCTCAAAAGATCCTGAGATGCTGAATCATACAGAGTTCAAATTGTGTGCCGAGAAGTGACAAAATGGTGCAGTAGTCCAAAGAACATAAAGAACTATGGTTCCAAAATCTCAGATTTTGAACTTGAAATTAAGATCACTGAACAGTTTATCATTCTGAGGTAGCTATCCAGATGGAGTATTATTTAACTTCAAAATAATTTTAACAATAAATCTGAATGTAATGAACACGCTGTAGTGGAAATTATACAAAGGACTCCTTGGTAATATGAAGGTTACAGTTGGGCATTTAGTAAGTTACAAATATTACTTCTCAAGGTAAACACTAACTCAAACAGTAATATTAATTAAAAATTGGATTTTATAATGTCTCCTTAGAGAACTTAGAAAAGATTTTTTAAAAAATATTAGATTAGTCATAAAATATTGCAACAATATTCTTGACATCCATTAAGACTTTGACAGTGCTCTTTGTAATAAAAATATAGCATAAATTAACAGAGATATGTTTCCTGTCTTGAAGTCCTTACTGTCCAATTAAAATTAGGATTCAACTATCACACACTAAAGAGTAATGGACACATTTAAGACAAGAGTACCTGGAACAGCATTATGTGATTATGTGAGCTAGTTACATGCATCAGGCAATGATTCTGGATGGTTTCTTCGTTTCCTTTTAAACTCAGGATTTCAAAAACTTTTATCATTTATGTGGATTTATTCCAGCTGGAATTTATAGTAAAACTTGAACAGACTTAGATTTGGGCTTAACTGAGTGCTAATCAAACTCTGAGCTTTAAGGTATGAGTTTAGTAATAAACAAAATTGTATCAGCTCCCTTCTGAGCATTAAAGTCTCTCTAGTCCCCTCATTGGTACTTAGAGAGATGAAATGAATTGTTATGGAGTCCTGGTTCTTAGGCTGCACAAGATCATGTCACTTTTTGAGCTTTAAAAATCTGTGCTTTGATTTCAATTATATTAATCAAAAATTACAACCATAAAAAAGTATTATTTCTGTTCTTTTCCATTCTTAACTTATGAATAGACTAAAATTTATTACTATTAATATTTATAATGATATTTTAAAAATCAATGGTAAAAAAAAAAAGAAAAAAAGTTGAAAACTTTTGTTGAAGTAAATAGGAAAAGTTCATCACATATTCATACATAACCAAACTCTGCTTTATGATTGAGAAGTTTAAATTTTATCATAGGTCTAACTTAGGCCTACCATTAAAGGTAGGGGCTTGATTTTGATCAACATTGCACTTAAACAGGAAAAGAAAGAATCTCTTTTGCAAAAAAACCTGTGCAATCTAAATAGAGAAGCTGCAAAAAACATGTGTAAAGTTAAAATATCTTTTGCAGTACACATAAAGTGAAGAAATTTTACCACTCTTTTCCCATGCCAGATGAGAAATCTGTGGTAGAGTTAGAACGAAGCCCAGGACAATCTGAGTTCATCAGCTTTGTCAGAAAAAAAAAAAAAAAGTTATGTGTTTATCTCTAACCAGTACAAGATATACCTATGCATGCTGAATATTAGTCTGTAAATAGCTCTAAACAAATAACTAACTTCTAACGGTGACTCAAAATGCCATTTTCATGTTTTCCAAATCCAATACCTAAAGGTACAGTAAAGCATAAGATGTCTGTTAGCAAAGTATTGACTGAGAACCTTCTCTGTTTCAGTGAGACACATGGAAATGCAAATAATGTATTACATTAGGAAAAAAAATAAGTGTTTGCATGACATTGTATATCAATATATAGCAGCAGTTAAATACTTTCTGTTGCTAAAGAAAGAAAATACCTTCAACCAGATATGAGATCATAGTATTTGAATATGTGCCTTGAGAACACAGAAAGAGCTACCAGAGTGGCTACAACAAAATTCCTTTGCCTAGAATTTCTTCACTTTTTCTGCTATGAACTTTTTTAAACCCCAGTGTTTATCTTGCAATGGGCAACGTCTGGTGACACGCTATAGCTACCATCAGTTTCCTTCTATTTCAGGACACAGAATTACATGAACAAGTGCACATTTAAAGGTCATAAGCAAAAGCTGAATAACTCCTTTTATCCTAATTGCAGCTGTCAGATGAACCAATGTAGAGTATTTTAACCAACACTCTGGAGAAATAAAAAGTTGCCATATACCTAAAACAGACTAAGAGAGTAACTACTATTTTTCATGAGTTTAATAGGTAGAAATACTGAGGAACACTATACTCAAGTAATTTTGTATCCAACAAGTCATTCATACTTCCAACTAATGAAGGCTGAAAAAGTATTGGATACCGAAATAAAAAAATTAGTTATTTTGTTAGCTTTGGTTTATAGTCACTCAGGGGAAAAATTCAGATACCATAATAGTCTAAAAAGATTTTAATTTTGTTTTTAAAGTAGAAGTAATTTAAACTGATGGGACTCAAAATTTCATTCAGTTTCTTAAATTAACTTCATTATCAGATTGTGAAATATGTTAATCAGGATTTGGAAATGAAGCATGCTAAATTCCTTAGATGGTAGGTGGATTCCTATAATTTGCCCTTAAAAAATAATACTCCCTTCAAAGAAGCATAGAGTCTAGAATCAAAAGGTAACAATCTTCTAAGGTAATTGTAATATTTAAAATTTTCCAAATATAGGTTATTCTGCTAAGTCTAAGATAACACGAAAAGTGAATTGATTCCAACATAGGTCTGCAAAATGAGTCCTGCATGAGGTAGTCATGTTAAATTAACCTTCTGTTGTGTCTGAAAGTGATACACTTCTGTTTCCTCATCAGAAATATGCATCGCTATGTCAAATAAGAAGAGAAAGACAAAATTACTTCTGTCTCCATCTGTTCAAGGTGTCCGGTAGCATAAGACTTTTTAGATTATGATTATACTACATAAATTATGAGTCCTGAAATAAAATCTATCTTAAACTTCTTATAAAGAAGTTTAAGGTCTGGAATACCTGCCCTAAGGCAAGACTGAAGGAGCTACGTCCTTCCTCCCTGCAAAAGAGACGGCTCAGGGGGGAACTCATCACATTATTCCATTACTTAAAGGGTGTCTATAAAAAGGATGGAGGCTCTCTTCACAAGGTGCCATTTGGAGAAGACAAGGGGCAATGGGTACTAGCTGCACTGGGAGAGGTTTCATCTTGATATAAGAAATAACTTATTTTTACAGTGAGAGTAACCATTCACTGCAACAACATCCCCAGGATTGTGGTAGAGTCCCCATCACCAGAGGTTTTCAAGATACAACTGGACAGGGTGTTAGATAATCTCATCCAGACTCCATTTCCTATGAAAGGCTGAACCTGATAATCTTTTGAAGTCCCTTCCAACCTGTGCTATTCTATGATGATTCTAGTACATCTATTGAGGATCCAGGAAGGATATTCTCAGAGTCCATTTTAGATTAGGCTTAAAATATGTCTTGAATGGCACTTGCTGAGATCAGTGAATTGCTCTTTGTAACAAAAGGACTTACAGGTTTTTTCCAAGAAAAAGTTCTGAAATCTCTTGTTCACATAGGTATAATTTCAGAGATCTAAATGTAATCCGAATCAAGAGTAGCTTTTAGATAATATTAGGAAGGGAGCAATCTTTCACTTTTTAACAAGAAATGATGAGCTAGTGATTCCATATACACTTTTAAATGCATGTGTTTAATAGCGGCAACAGTGGTGACTGATACTTTTCTACAGGTGGAGTTCTCAATAGGAAAACAGGCAGATTCAGTACACTTCCAGTGTGGTGTTGTACAGGGTTTGGGGATAGTCTGCAAGAGGGGCAGTGTAAGAGGGAAATAAGACTGGAAAATTTCACTGATGTTATTCTGATGGGCATGAGCTACCCTAGTCCCAGGGTAAGCACTGCTGCATGCAGATCCTTGTCACACCAACAAAGCTGCAACTCTGAGGAAAAGGAAGAGATTAATTGGTCAGGAAGAGTTTTGGACAAACCTGTCCAAATCTTTTCTCTAACAGAGCTCACTGCAACACTGTTCCTTGCAGAAACTACTTTCAGTGAGTGGATGTTCAGCAACAACTGGGAAAGACGTCAGGGCATAAGGTTCCTGCAGTGTTCTTGGATTACAGTGAGTAGCAAATTTTATGAGGTGTGACTGCAGATGTATTGAGACAAAAAACCCTGGCAGACTTTTTTTTTTTTTTTTTTTTTTTGATGGTGATGCTTTAACAATTCTCTAGCTCTGACTCTGAGTGGTATACTTTTCCTGCTAAGTAAAACATAAGTGAGAACACAGGGGTTTGTCATGTACCTAATAAGCATCAGCAGTAAAACAATGTCTTAATTTTTATGGTGAAGAAGTGTTGAAAATAGCTGTGTTGTGGTGGCTTTTTTTTCATTGATATATCTGCATATTCAGTCTTTCCTCTTCAGCAGAAACATATGATGTTTGTCATAATATCGTAACTGAAAGGAAAATCTTCAGTCTTGAGAGGCCATTAGCAAATTTAATTTTGTCTATTCATTTTTGATATATAATTAATTGCAGAATAGCATCCTGCCAAGAGTTACCTGTCCTGCATAGAAGAACACAAGGCACAGTTCCCAAGGTAAGGCACAACGTATTGACTTTGGGTTGTGAACACTGGCATGGGAGTAGAGGTTAAAAAAAAAATTTATTACCTTCTAATGCAACTACTACTTTGAAACTTCACCAAGGCTACAGTGTACAAAACAGACGTGTGAACTTATTCTAGAATAGCCTGAGGATCTCTAACATATTGTTGCATTCTGCCATTGAGAAATGGCCTTATACATTAAAATCTATCTGACTTTCGGACGTAATAAAATATTTTACAAAAATTCCTCTCCAAATCCTATCTGCTGTTATACAGTTCTAATCTTTGCAACAAAACTACAGAAAACATGTATGATTTCTTTATCATTACAGACCACACAAGTCTGATTGAATTCAAGGCTTCAAGCATGGAGCAACTACACACCATGATTTATAAGGCTGAGTCCTATGGCAATGGTAATAAAATTGTTATATTAACAAAAACTTGATGATCAAATATATATCTCAAACACAACTTCAACCGAGAATGAGGGGACTATAACCCCCCTACACCCTTTTATTGCCAAGTGTTTATCCACTCTGTTATTTCTGTCCCTAGAAATTACTGAAGGATGTATATTAATGGTTGGTTTTCTGGAATTTCTACTTAAGTTTATATGACATTTTAGGGCTGGCTTAGAACCACAGGGGCTACTAATCATCTTCCTAAAATTTATCATCAGAAAATAAGCAACCCCTCTAGCAATTTGCAAGAATTCAGTCCCCAGCACCCTGGCATATTTTTCTTCAGGGTACATGCATATCCTTCTTCAATGAGATTTAATACCTCTTCTTCAGAAGCAATTTCTAGATTCGCTGTGGATTCAACATTTTTTAGTTGCCCTCTAGTATGGAACTATCTCAATAGTATAGAAAAGATTTATTATTCATGGTTAAGGGCAGACATCTTGCTACAAAGTTGAAACAACAGGTCAGGC
This sequence comes from Athene noctua, assembly GCF_965140245.1. NCBI lineage: Eukaryota > Metazoa > Chordata > Aves > Strigiformes > Strigidae > Athene > Athene noctua. The sequence goes on from NC_134037.1 coordinate 216,246,829, forward strand.
TTTTTGCTGTGTAAGTGAAACCAGCACAAAGGAAATATAAGACAGAACCCTTGTCTAGTTTCTCCACCACTTACATTTCTAGTGTTACTTAATCTTGTATCTATGTGTATCTCAGAGATTTAATTTCTTCATGCAGTTTACATCTAATGAATACTTTCCTTAGCACTCACTGAGTACTAATGGTTTTTAAAGCTGTCTCACCGTGAAGAGCCTGTAACACATCCCTTGGAATATGGGTCTCTTCCCCCACCTCTTCTGTCTGTGGCATACAGGAGTTTTGAGGTCTGATGGCCTCATTTTCAAGCCTGTAATCCTATAGGAATGTCTCTACTCCCAGTCCAGTTTCCTCTCTCATTTCTTTCCAGTTGGTTTTCTCTCTTGTTAGCTAGCAAAATACAGATAACTTTGTCAGAGACTGAGTTTCTTTTAGAGAAATTTGGGTCATCATCCATGATATTCAACCTCCTTTTTACTTACTCCCACTCCAGGCAGAACATTTAGCACAAACTACAGGCCCTGCAGATCTACCAATACCAAAGAAAAATAAAATAAAGTAATTATTTGTCTCTTAAGCATGTTCCTGACACTTTTTACATTATTAACTTTCTGAAGCCATGCTAAATTATCAAGGCACATGACAGATTTTTTTGATGAAGTAGTTCATCGAACCTGCTTCTCCACAAGGTAGTGCTGTTTTAAGGGCACTGATGTTGCAGTATAACACCTACAAGGTAGGATCACAAGCCCCTGAAGCACTGTTTTTTTAAAAATAATTTATTTATATACTTATTTGGTCATCTATTTATTTATTTATTTTTGTAGTTTAGGTTTTAGAATAAGTAATAGAGATCTTTATCTACACCCCTCTTATTTTTGGCATTCCTAATTACCAGCACAACACAGCAGGGAATCCACTCTGAAATCTACTAATAGACTTATGGAAATAAAAGATTAAGTTTAGGAAAGTGCTTCTTACAACATCCTTTTATAAACATTTACTCTTTCTGCTTTATAGTGGTGGGAATGGTAACATCTGTTGGTTGGACATTTTTTCATACACTTTATCAAATAGTTATATACATATGGAGCCTTAGGAAACTGGAGAATGTATTGCTTAATTTTCCTTAGAATTCCACTGTCTAGTCTGTCCAGGCACAAGATATTTGTTCTCTTGATGGTAAACAATTTTTATTAAAATAAGTGTTGAATATCTCATTGATAGTACTTGAATGCCTTTGTAGAAGTTACTGTGACTATCACAGTTGCAAGGTATTTTTTTTTTTTACTGTTTACATCTACCATCCCAGCTTAATGACTATAATTTTTAATTGCAGTTTATAGTAACAGCTAAGTCTAAAAACCTCTTAGAAATACACCATCAATTAAGCAGAAAAATAATTGTCTTTCATTTTAAAGGTGTTAAACTTCCAAGTGGTTATCTTTAAACAGGTCCAAACGTATATAGATAGTATTAATATTCATGTTCGTAACTTTACATATTCATTGATTTTATTTAATTTCCTATTCTAAGCAGCAGTTTTTTTGAACTTGAAAATGTCAGGATAGTTCATTAGAATTAATTCTCTAATAGCGCCTACTACAAGGTGAAAGTCATAAGCAGGTTTTGTGTCATTTATCCTGAATATCTAAAGATATTTTTAAAATAAAGAACCAAAAGGAAACACAGTATTGCTCATAAGAAGTTTATAATAAATATTCTGAAAAGCAGTCTAAACTGATGTTCAAAAATAGCTTAAAAAAGTCACAGAGAATTAATAGGAAAGAGGCAAAAACAAATGCGGAAAAGTGCACTATTTCACTCCAAGTCCATAATGTACCTCCAAGTTAAAGATCATATTCAGTTATTATTCCTCTGTTCTCAAAGAGGATTTAACAGACAGAGAAGGCAGAAAAAGTTACTGATAGGGTCAAGAAGGATACAGAATTATTTCCATTCAAGGACTAATTAATAGTTTAAGTCTCTTCAGTCTGGAAAAAAGAGAACCGACTGAAAAGATTAACATAGTTTTTAAATTGTGAGTGGCCTGGAGAGGTTGGTTGATGAAGGCTGGTTTATTGTTTGCAGTACAGGAATATGAATGAGACTAGGGGTGCTGGATTTAAAACATAAGGGGAGGTATTTCCTTAGATAGTGGTTATCAGATATCTGCTTTTCATAAGGAACAGGAACAGCTTTCTATAAAATGTATTGGATATGAAAATTTTGCATGGGTCCAAAAGGTTATTGAATGAAATCACAGAAAAATACAGCCTTTGTCTTCTGCTGTTTCTGAGCCACAGAAAGCTGTCTTAAATCTGGCAGAGTGTACAGGTATGGGAATCCTTAGAAGCCTGACTTGATCTTGTACTCATGTCACCGTTAATCCATGTCAGAAATGGGACATGGATCTACTTTTTTTAAACTGATTTAGTAAAAAAAATATTTTTATATTCTTATGCAATGTGTAAGCAAAGCATATAGCAACTATTTTTAATATTTGTTTGCTAAACTGTGGCTAACAGCCAAATAAATTTTATATAACATTTTCCTCCTTTCCTCAAGTGGCTAAGAACTGTACAGAAACATTAAACCTATTTAACATATTGGATCTTACTTTTTCAGGTCTTGTTTTTTAAATGTGTATTGTAAGACATTTTCCCCTTCTTTTGTCTCTATCTATGTGGATTGATTTGTAATGACACAAACTGCACAGTAATGTTATATGAAAATGTTAAATGCTCCACTCTGGCATTTTTTCAATTAAATTGTATTCTCTTATTCCCTGGAGATGGGTAAAAATAACTTTAAATATATTTTCCCAGGAAACCCTGAATTGTTGTATTTTCTTCAAATTTATAATCAGTAGTAGTTCATACACAGATGGTCAAAGAGAAAATCTACAAATAATCTATCTTTGAACATGCTTAGATTACTATGGGTCAAAACAGCTATGAGGCCTGATCCAGAGAAAAAATAGAAAAAACAAAAACAAAACCCCACATACATTCATGTTTATCTTTGCCTATGTGTACAGCCTGAAGTACTTACACAAGAGAGAGAAACAGGGATTTTAAGTCTTTACAGAAACAGAATTATAGTACATGCTACTCCATAAACACTTCTTACATGGCTAAGAAAAATAAAAATTAAAAAAAAATACAGGAAAGGCAATATAGTTCCATCCATATATATATATATATATATATATGAATTTTATTGTGCTAGTTTTGGTTGGACTAAAGTTAATTTTCTTCACAGTATGAGGCTATGTTTTTCATTTGTGATGAAAACAGTGTTGACAATACAAGGATGTTTTAGTTACTGCTGAGCAGTGCCTACACAGCCTCAAGGCCTTTTCTACTTCTGATACCACCTCACCAGTGAATAGGTTGGGGGTGCACAAGAAGCTGGGAGGGGACACACCCGGGAGAGCTGACCCCAGCTGACCAAAGGGATATTCCATACCACATGTTGTCATGTCAACATATTAAGCTAAGGGAAGAAGGAAGAGAGGGACATTCGGAGTAATGATGATTGTCCTCCCAATAACCATTACGCTTGATGGAGCCCCACTTTCCTGGAGATGACTGAACACCTGCCTGCCAATGGGAAGTAATTAATGAATTTCTTATTTTGCTTTGCTTGAGTGCGCAGCTTTTTCTTTACCTGTTAACTGTCTTTTTCTCAACCCATGTGTTTTCTCACTTTTACTATTCCTTTCCTATCCCCCATCCCATCAGATGGGAAGTGAGTGAGCAGCTTTGTGGGGCTTCTTTGCCAGCTGGGGATAAACCACAACAGTCATAAGAAATTAATGTGACAAAAATAAGGTAAATAAGTACAGTGTAGTTTAAAACATCATTATAGAAAATCATTAAATTTCCAGTTCCTATTCCTTCTTGTCTGAATGCACAAATTCAAATTATAAAAGAGGCAGAATATTTAGTAAAAAGATCAAACAAAAAGAGTATCTCTTCAGGCTGTTGTGCAACAAATAGTGCTGTTGAATCTGTGTGATCCTGCCAGAACATATTTGAATCTTTCCAGTGAATGTAGAGTTACATGGTTGAGTTGTAAACAGTCACTGTGAATCAGTAAATCCATGAGACTGAGTGGATGCTGAAAGAATCATTGACATGACCCCTCAGCCCAAGTATGCTAGCCAGTGCTGTACCCTCCCATACATAATAGATCATCATCCTTGTTTCTCTGCAAGAATATTTCCGCAGCTTTTCTACTCCCAAGGTTAACATCATCCTCATTAGAAAGCTTTTACTGGACATAGACTCTTTTGTCTTTTGTCAGGGAAACGTCTTTTTTTTTTTTTTTTTTTCCCCCACATGGTCAGTTAGACTTAGCACTTCTCTTTTTCTGGTCATGGTTGTCCAAGAAGGACCACCCATACATGCTTACATAGAGAATGGGGGAAGAAACTTCTTCTCTAGCAAAGCACTGTGATATAGCAGGGATGGAAGGACACACTTACATCCTGGGTCAGACCTGCCAATCTGTTGGTAAAACATGCAAGACTAATGGTGTATCCAGAAACTAATACTGCACAAAAACATGAATAAAGACACAAACAAAGCAGCTCAGCAGAAGGACTTCTTACCTGGGCCAGCAGCTTTCTACTCTTCATCTTGGTACTGGGAAAACTTGATCCTCCTTAATCAGCAAATATACAGAATATTCATTACTGAGCACAAATACACATATTATATTTAAACTGCTATCAGTATTAAATAAATCTCTATAGAAAATATCTGGATTTATTCACTGGATCTAAGCTTTTTGCAAAAAGCTAAAATTGTAATGACAATATTCTTCAAGTCTATGGCATGACTTTTCATAAAAAAGCCTAGTACTGATATAAATATCCTTCATGCTGTTTGTAATGCAGTTACACTGCCTCATGGATTTTTTTCTACCTTTATTAGAGGTAAACTGATCATGTTTTCAATGGAAATCAAATAATTAAGAAAATTTTAAGGTTGTAATGTGCTTAGGTGTCTAAAATGGTACTAGTTTTTCCCTATTTAGGCAGCCGAGTATCTCAAATATTTTTAATGGTCTGTAGCACCTGGACTTTTCACTGCACAGTTAATTTATCTCTGAACACATGCATGTTTAGTGCTTTATCTTTTTTCAGTGAGAATTCCCTAAGTATAGGCAATTGATTTATATGTGTTCTCTAATGGTTAAAGCTACCTCTAAAACAAAAAATGACATCTCAGTGTCTATCACTTTCTGTTACATCTTCCAGGTTTCCTATTCCATTTCAACTGAAATCCCCAGTTAAATTTTTAGGGAAATTCCACTACCATTTTATTAACTTGGGAATTGTATTAAGGAAATAGAATGGGTAGAGAAGAAAAAAGAATAAAAGGAATGGAGAAAATATTGCTTGGAATTGGAAAATTGAATAGAGATTCAAGTTCATTCAACTTCAGCTTTGCCCTCCACTCCAACTGCTACATGTTATTTATATTTTCTCTTTTCCTGAGGTATTAAGCTGTTTGTGACTACATAATATGAAAGCCTAAGGAAGATGTTCAACACTAATACATCTAAATCTATCTGACAATATTCAGTAGGATGCTGGCTACTGACTTTTTTTTTTTTAATTAAAGTATTTACTTAATTTCATTAGTAGTTAACTACATATATAACAGAGAGAGTATATAAGAAACAAAATAATTCAGACTTTTAAGACCTTTATATATAGTTAATAAATCCATTGTAGATTTCATCTTCTTATCAGAAAATTCTAGCTTTGAAATATTTTAATCTTTTGGCAGGCAGAAATCACTCTAGAGTAGTTTTCATATTCATCAGTTCTGTAAATGTGTGTTCCTGGCTTCTGCATAGGACTCATTCTGCAAATTTATCTTATGTATATATTTAAAAAAAAAAAAAAAAAAAAAAAGTTCTTTCTTAACCAAGAACAAAATCAATAAATCAATGTATTTATCTCTTTAAATCACAAATGTTGGCAGGGTTGAAAACACTGTGATGAAAGAAATGCACTAAAAGCAGAGGAAATGAGGGGGCAGGGCAGAAAAGCTGTGGGTCTTTGTGAAAGCACCTTTATAAACTTTTTTGTTCTGATGCACGGAAGCAAACTCTACAACTCAAGGAGAGATATAAAGCAGCTAAGTTTATTCCAGTGCTGGCGTGCAAAGGAATTTCTTCACAAAGCTTGCACACCAACAGCACATTTTAACAGAAATTTATAGAGTTTGGATATACATATTCATTGGATTATATAATACGAATATACATAAGAATAAGTAAGGCTGGGTTAGTTCAAAAGGCCGGTGTTAGCAGTTTATGTTCTCTTTGCACCTGTACATTGCCTCCTGGTGGTTGTCTTCAGGGGTCTTTGGAGGAAGGCTTATAGTCTTTCTCACCTAGTACTTTTCCTCGGAGCATGTGCAGATTCTCTCAGCCAATTTCTTGAACAAGAGTGGTTCCAGCCTGTTTACCACCTCTATCTTACCTAAAAGCACTAGCTTAGTAGTTTCAACTGCCCATATATGGTGTCTAAAGACTCAACTTGCTAGAACAGACCTGCTTTCTAAGGACATATTTTTTCCGAACATAGTAGTTCTTGGTTTCCACAGAAAACTGCTTTGTTTTGACGAACACAGTAGTACTTGGTAAGTTTCCACAGAACAGGGCAAGCAGGATTATTAAGTAATAGTCAGAAGTCATTATAAATTGCTGTAAGTAAATAAGTTGCAAAGCTGGTGATCATTTCCTTGCATCAGTTCCAAGGAAACATTCCAATTGTTCCTTGGCTGAACCTCATTTCTAATTCAGTATCCTTGTTTGCTAGACAGTTCTGTGTATTTACTACTCTACAGGTGGAAAAGTACTTTTTAACCTCTACTCTATTGTTTTTCTTTCATTTCCATTTATGCTCACTGAGCTTGTCATCTGAAATAATCTGGAAACAGTTTCTTTTTCTTTTATTAACTAATTCATTTAACAATGTGAGCACTTTAATATGGTCTTACTCTTTTCCAGTCATCCTTTTCTCTTTTGTTTTTTTTGAGTGAACAGGAAATTACTTTTAAAATCTCTGCAGTCACCCTTTTCAACAGGGCAATGTTACTTATCTACACAACACTACATTATATTTTCTTGCGAAATATATGAAAGTATAAAAATGCTGTGATGACAAATCACTCTGGTTAAGAGATATAATTAGCATTAGCATGTTTTCACATTTTAAAGCACTCGTTAACAGGAAATCAATGAAACAAAGAGTTTCTTCATATTAGTTGGAATTCTTTTCCCCATATTATTATTACTTTAATTAATGATTCAACTAATAATGGATTTCAATTGTTAACATAAATAGCTCTGAAGATAAAAGCTTTTCTTCAAAGAGTGAGAAAGGCTTAAAGCATTTAAGACATTTATTTTTTCTCTTTCTGATTAGAAGGCACCGAATACTATTTGGACAAACTGCACAAATATATTTCTGCTTATAAATACTAAGAGAAGGAAAGGCAAAACCACAGGAAAATTGAAGCAAAAAGGAAGAGCAGTTGAAGCTCAGTTGCTCCAATTGCTCTTCTTTTCCTAAAGAATAATAGCTATGAAATAAAGAGAGGAACTATGAACAGGATAGTAAGAACTTAGCTATTATTAACGGGTTGCTGTGGGTGAGGACAATCTGGAGGGGGAATGAAATAACTATATTATCAACAAAGTGAGATTAAAATGGCACATGGTAATTTATGTGGATTAGGATACCTCAAGATTAAATAGGAACTTTTGTAATTACTGAAAGGAAAGGAATGAAAAAAACCCACACTTCTGGAAATTATTCAATTAAACTGTAAGTTATGCTCCTCTCTGCGGTCTAAATGGAAGGATATAGCTTAACATAAGTTCTAAAAATAAAATAAACTGTATTTATATCAGACTGTCCAAAACTGCAGAGGAAAAAATTCAAATTAAATGTTTAATTTTATTTTCTGGACACACTGTACTTCATGCTGTATGAAACATCAGTTAACTCTGAACATTCATTACCATAATGAATGTTCAACGTGAAATAATGTTAAAAACCACTAGAACTAGAAACACAGGTGCAATTCCTGTATTCTGTTTTTAATCATGATGACTGTCAATTTAAAATGCAAATTAGGACTGATTTACAAAAAATTGATCTAATGACTTTCAAATTACAAAAGCAAGCCATCAAATCTATTAGTGTTGTCTCCAAACAACAACTTCAAAAAAAGGGGGAGAGGGAGGAGGAAGAGCAAGGGCAAGGACAAGGGCAAGGTTAAGGGCAAAGAAAGGAAGAGAAGGGAAAGGGAAGAAACATTTAATAAAACTTGCTGGTCGTGTCATTTCTGTTTTGTGTAACTCATCTGATATCTAAGCAGTACATAGCTCTTCAAGGGTCAAATTCTAAGGCTCTTTACAAGGAACTCTTTACAGAGGATTTTTTTGGGGAGGGAGGGAAAATTGTGTTTTAATGATTCAATCTCTCCCATGCTTTAGTTTATGCTAGCTTCTGGGTTTCATAATGGTGATTGCCTGAATAGCCTCATTTGACAAGCAGCACTGAAATGTTCAATGGGAAAATTTTAGAACTAATTACTTAAATCATTAGGAATTTCTAGCTTTTCCAGTGTTAACAGATTGGATATATAATCTTACTTTGCATCATCTAATTGGATTTTCATTGAAGTTGTATTAATATTGAGAATAAAGCAAAATAAGATCCAGTAACTATTTAAGAATTCTTTTTCAAAATCAATAATATCCTTGTCTTATTCCAGATCTGTTTATTGACTACTTCATGTTTGTTCATTTATTCAATACCTAGAAAGATGTTGAGGCTGTGTATCACTTCAGGATAGGAACTTTATTGTTTGTGTAATTATGACACTGTTGACAAAAAGTAGTTTCTGGTTTTATTAAATATTCTTGTTAAAAGAAAAACATTGAAGGAAAGGCAAAGGAAAAGAGGTGGGAAATCTTGATAAAAGAGGAACAAAACTGTAAAATATTAGGGGAAGGTATTATCATTGCAGTTCAAATGACAGAATTAGTCACAGAGTTAAATCCTTGACAATGACTAATATTAGAAGGTGGAAAGAGACTGATCCATGCACAATACTATGTCATTCATAATTCATTCAGAGAAGAACACTAATGGTTGGAGTTGGTTTACTTGTCAGATATGAATCTTGATGTTATATATTAGGTAAATATACATGTATTACCTTCATGATGTGGAATCCGCAAGTAAAATTTCTTTTTTCCTTGTTTTCAGTTCTTCCACCTGCAAACATAAAAAAGAAGAAACTGAAGCCTCATTTATAATAAAATACCTTATTGAACAAAAATTGGATTAATCTCATCTGCTTTTAGTTAAAATTTGGCAGCCTAGATCATAACTTTTTTTTTTTTACGTTTTGGATTTTGTTTATTTGTTTAGGCTTGTCATTTTAGTAACCAGTCTTGCAACACTTCCCTGAAGCAAATGCACAGCTATGCTGTTCATAGGCAGATGAATGTTGGCATATGTAAGAGCAGATGAATTAAAAAAAACTATGGAGATGTCTAAAATCAGTTTTATCTACAAAAGAAAAAATTGCTTGTGGAATAATAGTCTGGCTTTGTGGAAATATGTCATCACCTTGTGAGTTCGATGATACCTTGGAGTAATCCAAATGGGTTGCAATTAAACTACATTTGGAGTAAATCATGCTCAGTATGAAGCAGAATGAAGGCAACAAGCAACAGCTGTTCTAGATTGTAGCTTTTTCCTAATGTTACTGTGTTTTTAGGACATTATAAAGGAACAGATTTTCACAGTCGTACCACAAAGATTATTATTACTACTACTATAAGCAAAGCTTAACAAATTGATGCAGCTTAAAATAAATAATATTCATTTAATTGAGCACTAACAATATTCTAGTATTCTTATTTTTAAGTTTTTTGCATTATATTTCCCTGGAAAGCTGAGTTTCTTTTATGCAGAAGGCTGTTCTCTACATGTTTACAACAAGCACTTAGTCACTGATTTAAACATGTAGAAAATTTAATTTTTAATTACCACCAAAGTGGTGAACTCTTAAACGGTTTAGACATAAAGTGCGACTGATCTAAGGGTAATGGAGAGAGACTGTGATACTTCATATGATTAAAAGTCAGGTTTCATTTCAAGTGCCTGAAATCCGGGGAATGTTCTAGTTTTAATATTTATGCAAAAATTACAATACAATTAATTCCCTTTTTATTTAACTAGTTACATAATAATTAACAGGATATTTTAGTATCTACTGTAACTGAAATGTTTGGTAAAAGTTTGGTAAAAGAATAATTATATTGTACTGTGAAGCTGAGGACTCCAAAAGTGAAAAATGTTAAAAGCTGGGAAGAAATATGTAAGTCTGTCCAACTGCAAAATTATGTTGTCTCTACTGTACATCTGTGAAGATCAGTTCTATCTTGGGGTCTAACCAAGTATTCTTTGACACTTCCAGATGTTTGCCAGTTGTCTTTCAGGGGATTTATAATGACTACCTGTTTATCACACAAGCTGAACTAATCTCTAGACTGTGCCATGAGCAGTAACAGTAGTATGTCTTACGTGACAGCATTGTACCGAAGAGAGAACATAAAATTTATGAAGACTTGTTGGAATCAATTGTTTGAGTCGATCAATAGAACAGCAAATGAATTGCTTTGGACAACAACAGGATGTTGAACTACTTACAATATATTGTTTGAAGATTACTGCTCTTTATGATATAAAATATGGCTGGTGTATATTAGCATATTTTAATGGGTGTGAACAGCTCTTAAACACGAGCCTCTGAAGATGCCTCAGCATCTGTAATAGAATATTAATTTCACACATCATATTCTATTCAAATAAAAATTGGAAGTGCTTTGGTATAAAGAAATTTGAAACAATTGTGCCATGGAGAAACTCAGGTTGCACAATCCCAATCTGTTTGGATTCAGGTACTGGAGGAAGTTATATCCCACTTAATCAGGGACTTCTATAGTACAGGTGTCTGCCTATGAGGTAGCCAATCCTCTTCATAGTTAATGGTGGATATGGGCATTTTTTAGATTCAGTGTGTCTTACGTATTTTAAGTATTTACCTTACAAAAAGATATGTGTTTAACTCTCTCCACTGGCTACAAGAAGAACCTGTATGTATGTAAGAGCTTATATAAAAAGATGAGTCAGATAAACCTCAACCAGAGATTTTTTTTAAGATGACTTCTGTGTGTTAGGTTGTTCCCCAAGAACTCAGAAGCACTCCCTGCTCCTTCAGTAGCCTATAAAAAAAACAGGTCTGCTGCAGTCCTTTGTGGGAATTAAAAATTGTGCTTGGCTCCAATCCCGGTACAATAGATTATATTATAGGAATAAAATGAGTGAAGCAGTTATCTTGAGTGGAAAAACAAAGTAGTGCAACGGTCATCAGAAACATATTTAAAAAAACCCTTTGGACTGAAATAAAATCTAAATAACAGTTACATCTTAGGGTGTCAGGAGCACCACCATAAAAATGAAGAACAGCCTAGAGCCAGCTCCTATGTACCACAGACCCATCCGGTTTACTTCAGAGAGAGCTAATCTTAGCAGTGTTGGCGGCATGAACAAGACCTTGTTATTTCATGTATGGAAAATTAATTACTTTGGGGGCTTCTTTTTATTGAGCAGCAGAGACAGCCACACAGACATTTGCATGTCACCTGCAAGTGCAATTACTCTAATGGATTTTTTCCTGTGCATATAAAAGAAAGTCAAAAAAATCCATGAGTGAAAGAACTTGAAGCAGGAAAGAATACAGTATTCAGCATGCAAAGTTTGATTTCATAGGAGAAAAAAAATAAATAAATATAATATTTGGTGGATGTAAAAAATATTTTAGATTTCATAATAGTTTGGCAGTGTGGAAACCACAACAGTGCAAAAAACTATGGGATGATAGTTACTTAGAGTGTTTCTTAAGGGGGAGTGAACACAACCTCAGAATATAATTAATTAATTTATGACAAAGCTGCTGTAGGTTGCCATCTTCAGGTATCTTCAGGACCCAGGCAATTTCTCCTGCCCCAGTCTGGTGGAAGGGAAGCTTCTGTCATATCCTCATCTCTTCATGGTGGCAGTAGATAGAGAGCTTATTCCCACGGGCTGATCATTGTCCTTGGATGCCTCAAGGAGCTGCCAACTCAGTGACAGCAGTTCACCCTTGAGTCACTGGGGTTCCTCCACCTGTTACTGTTTCTCTGACACTGGCCAGGTCTTTGTTTAATGTAATTAGCCTTTTATCAGATAACCTGACAAAGACTATGGAACATTTATTCAATGTAAGTTAGACACAATCATGCAAATCAAGGTGAGGACAAAATCAGCAGGGTTGGTAATAAAATGTTAACAAGAGTTACACAAGTAGCTTTCTGAGCTGTTAGTCACGACTTTTGCTGCTGCAGAGAAGGAGAGGGGAAGAGAGATCACACTCAGAAGGAAAACTCCTGACTCTTAGGATACACTGAAATAGAAGTTGTGCCTGGGGATATAACAATTTATACTATTATTGTTGATTATTTGTTTTATTTATTGTGTTCCTTTCTTTCTGTTTTATCATAATACAACAAAATTAAATTATAGTCTCTTTAGGAGAGGAATGGCGTATATATGAATTATAAAAATATTTTAACACAGAAACAACTTGTAGTTTAACAAGTGTTAACGCTACTTAAAAAATATCATTCATGTATTTTCCAGATTTTGTAGAAATTAATATGATATAACTCCCTCTTTATCTTTGGAAATGTTCACGTAATGAAAAAGTTTATGCAAAAAAAGGCTGTCTGATGTGTAGGACATGCAAGCAAGAAATCAATAATCTGCTTAGAAAAAGAAATCTTTTTATGAGCCATACAAAATGATTTAAAGTAAGAAGAAGGATCTCTGCAGCAGCAAATTGCTTCTAATAAACATTACATTACATGAAACAAAAGAGAAGGGAAAAGTATTTTCTTTTAGGAGTTCTACCACTTAGAAGAAAATTTCAAAGATTGTCTACTTCAAAACTATGGCACAGTAAGGAGAATAGGCAAGATTAATTGGGTTTTTTTGCTCAATGTCTTGGTTGCCAATAAAAGTTAATTCTCAACATGTTAAATTAAAAAAAAGAAAAATTGAAGTTATGCACGCATCATTTTCTGTTTTAGGTGCAGAGAATTACTCTAATGATCGGTAATTTAAGAGTTTTCAGAGTAATGCCTTATGTGTACTGTTGTAACTTTCTGTAGGCAAGTCACTAAAAGTGTGAGCATTAGATTGCAAATAATTTTATACATGAAAGATTGAAAATAATGCAACACATAAAATACTGAGATGACAAATGCCATATTTTCTTACTCATAACCGTACTGTGAGGGCCTGAATTTTCAGGTGTTGGCAGATAAAAACATTGCTGTGTCAGGAAACCCATAAATCTGCTGTATCACTCAAAACCACAATAATTTGACCCTAAAACCTTGATTTTTCTTTGGCCATATAGAGAAGTTTGAAGGGTAATGATAAACTGAATCATAAAGTAACTTTGGAAAGATACATTAAAATTACACTATAAAAACCTATGTTCCCTTGCTTTTACATTATCACAGCAAATTTGTTGTGGTGATTTTACAGTGACATTCCTATTCACCAGATTTCAGCATCATGGATGTTTTGAAAACTCACAAAAAAGCTGAATATAACTGTTGTTCTGAAGTACAGAAAACTTTGAGTCAAATGAACACGGATCGCTTGGACCATTTCATCATACTTACAGACAAGTAGTACTGAACTAGTAACTTCATAGAAGCCCATGTCAAAGTATCACCCCAGCGGCTCTTACTGGCTTTACTGAATAGCCAGTAAAGTTGGGTAAAGATGCTCAGTGGAAGCCCACACCTAGAACGTGACAGAGGCAGAAGGTAAGATTTTCTGCCTGTCAAGAATCATGGAGTCATTCATAGCATAAATATAGGTAGCCAACAAACATGCCTATAGATTTTATATTCCTAATAAAATTCAGATATGATAGCCATTCGGGGAAAAAAAAAAAAAAAAAGTAACAAGAAAGTCTGTCTTATCTCTTCATACCCACCTTGTCAGGATTTATTAATAGTGTTAGACTTGATTCCAGACACCAGGATAAAATCATCTCTTTCTTGAAAGTCTCATTGAAGTCATCAATCTGCAATTTCACTGCTACCATCCATTCTTGAGTCACTGCTGTACTTCACTTTTTCATCTTATTTTTTCTTTTCCCTCTATTCCTCAGGAAATCCAAAGAGGAACTCTTAAATCTTGATTATCTTGAGTACTTTCACTATTGTTGTCATCTTTATCAATTCAGTTGAAAAATCTAACAATTTGTGCAAAATGAAGGATTATTTAATTAATTTTATCATGAGTCTTCAACTTCAGTTTCATATTCCCATTTTTGGTTTTAATTGTCCAGGCTTCTTTTCTCTCTATCCATCCTAATATTTTTTTCTTTAATACTAACCTCCTTGCATATAACCTTTTCCTGCTTTTGACATGACTCTTAAATCCAGAGTTTTTTTCTTCTTTTGCTCTTTTAATTTCTGTTTATAGAACATCATATCATCCATTCTCTTTGAAATTTTCCAAATGTTATACTTCACTCAGCATATCCTCCCCATTTCCCAAAACTCCTCTCCTTTTACAAGGAAATTTTAATTTTCTGCCTTGCTACTTTGTTTCCCCTTCTGTTAATTTATCTTTTGTATTTTTTCAATGTGAAAATATTTAAATTATTCTTTATTTCCCCAACCAACCATTTTCTTATTCTTTCTATTTCATATTTGTAACTGTGTCTCTGGAGATTTTCATTATTTAGGGATCTACTTTGGTTTTAAGGAAAATAACATCTAAATATTGATGTCATCATAAAAACGTGTTTATTTTTTCTTCATAATATCTTTATTTTTTTGTCTGACCCTTGCTGCTGTTTTCTGTGTTTTTTTGGACATGTAAAGATATTCTCAATATTCCTCAAGGAATATGGTTCCAGAGGACTCAACAAATATATTTCTCTGAGACAAAAGGACTTCAGTAACTCTATAAATCTGGAGATATGACAACTGTGGGAATCACTAAATCTTCACAGGAGAAAAATTTGTGTGAGCCCTCTCCTACTTTGCAAATTTGATTTAAACTTCTGATGTTTTTTGCTTTCACTTTCACAGTGAAATAATGCCCCATTAAAAACCTGGGTTTATAGATATGAAGAAAAGATTATGTTTGTGCACTCAGAGACAGTCAGATACTTTTAAAATTCCCTGGAGAAAGGAAAAGGGAAAATTAAGAAAAAAAATAAAATTCAGAAGGAAAGGAGGGAAGACAAGTTAAGGTAAGGCAAGGCAAGGCAAAAAGATGTAAACTGATGAGTCTCTTGGCTCTCAGGTCTCACCCTCTTCAGAGTTGTCACTAATCAAGTTCTTTACCACATCATTATCTCTCCTCCTATTTTCCTCCTGGCACACTAATTATCATCTGTTAAAAATGTAAATCAAGATTATACACTGAAGTATACTTAACATGTTGCATATACATGAATTGTAATATTTTATCAAGGACATTCACTCCTAATAATAATCTGTATGTAGCATTACAAACCTACTCTTGGTGTCACCAAAAAGGGATAAAATAACTTATCGACATCAATGTGATGTAGATAAGCAGACACTCTTTATTAATGGCTGGGTGCACAGGGGAGTCGTCTCACCAACAATGCACACCTAACTTGTGTAGCATGCTGATTATAGTGGATACAGTAATACATATTAACCCAGTTCTCAAGCATGTTAATTCCCATAACTCATTTTCATATTCCCACCTCTTTCTGGTCATGCACACTTGAGTCCTGAAATGAGTCAGGGGGTTGCTTTTGTGACCACCACAGACTACTGACTCAAAAGAAATGCCCCCCTTGACTCAAGGACTTTGGCTCACATGGCGATTTTAACATGCTTCAAGGCCCTTTCACAATATAGCTTTTAAAACACTTAGTCTACGGGGCTATAAATCATCCTTACCAAACAGTCTAACAATGGTACCTCATCTAGCAGAGTAACTGGTTGTATGGTTACTTTAAACTAAATGCAATGTCTCTATGACTACTTAAAACATTACACCACTATCTTTTATTAAAAATTATATTTCTGTAAGATTCCATTTAATTGATTAGTCCTAATCATTCCTTATCAAAATCACCAAAAATCATCAACTGAAAATAATAACAAATCAGTAACAATCAGTAACATTGATATTTTAAGGACTCTTCTTCGATAAGTCCTGCAGAACTCAGTGAGTAAATGTTACAACTGGGGAAAAGGAGTAAACCACGCTCACCCTTTTTTAATGAGAATATGCAGAGTATTACTGTCTCCCTCACCAGCAAGGTGCCATGCTGAGAACTGGAAGAGAGAGCTGTTGTATAACAAGGTTATTTCTTCACAGGAAGCCTAAAATAACTCTTAGCTTTCTCAGACCATTAATAAAAGAGCAATTACCTCGAATCTTTATAGTCACAAATGCAAAGTTTCCCATATAATGGATTAAACAGAATTCTTTCAGCTCTGTATCTTTCAGGGGCTGTAAAATGCATCTCTTGCCATTAGTGCAGAGGTTCTACCATCTTGCCTACTGTTTCCAAAAGCAGTGAGGTATGTTTAGTTAGTGACCAATCACTTATATCACTGTTCAGAATGTCATTTAATGGTATCTTGAAAAAATTCGATTTCCTTGAGAATACTAATTAGTGAATACCACTGAGAATCTTAAAAGAGGATGTTTAATTACTCTGTAATACGGATTTTTATATTTTTATATTAGTGGCCCATGTTTTGTTTTCTTAGTTTTGTTTTGTTGTTGTTGTTGAACAGTTATTTATTATGATTTACTGAGAGAGACATCCTTCTTTAGCAGTCCAGCATCTTTGAAATGTGTGTGCTCAAATGATGACAGGATCTCACCATTTTGACATACAGAGGATAATGCACTTATGGGGATTCACTTCTGCCAAAAAAAGAAAGATAGCCCTAAGATCTTGTTTTGTTATCATGATGTGCTCCAGATTTCCTATCTGACCTTGAACAAATCTCAGTGAACTCCACAGTAGTGCCAGTTAAGGTGATAAATCCACACAACTCAGCACAACTCAGATTCACTGTCTCAGCCACTGAAGCAGAAAAGTCTTGTCTTTGCTAAACCTGAGTTAATAACTGCTATTTAAAAGGAAGTTTTCATTTCTCATGAGAGTCCTTTCATCATTATGCAGGCCAAACTTTGATTTTTTTCACACCACCTAGCCAGTCACTCACACTGGCTTAGGTGAAGTCTGCCTTAGGTTATCCATACCCATAGTGCAGACATGACTATAGTGTCTTGAGCTGCATAACCTGGAAAGGGAGACGTGTAGTGAAAGTTTTTAGGTGCCTTCTGGGGCTACTTACGCATTTTACCCACACACTTTATAAAGTGAAATGCACAAACATCTTACAGGCCAGAGTAAGAGAAGTGTTGTGTTCTTTGAGGAGATATTTTATCCCTGAGAAGGGAAATAAAGAAAAAAAAACTTCCCTGTATGATTCATCACTGACAAACTTTCATTTCATTAAGACTCAGTTTCTTTTTTCAGGATACGGTCATGGTTGCTGGCAGACTGTTCCTCAAGTACCCACTACATATTATATAATGTGAGTGTGAGTCTTAAAGGGAATAGCTCTATTAATTAAAATTCAGTACTGCAGATATGCTTAATTTACAGTCCCTTAGCAAACTATTCACATTGGTTCATGTCCACAGATTCCTAAGAAATTCTTTGTTACACAACAGCTACAATTTTTATTTCTATTCAGTGATATCTTTTATAATAAACTCCAGCTTTTAAGGCCGTTTGGTAAAATTGTAAAATGTAAAAGCTCTGTAGCCCTCATAAAAATGCAGCAATAATAAAGAAAATTGCTGTGAATGATGTTCTGTCACGTAGGTGATAAAAAGGAATTAAAACCAAGTGCTTCATTGGTTGCTAATATTATCCCAGAATCACCACTATGCAGTCTGGAAAGTAAGCAGCTGACACTCTGATTAAATGAGTACCACTATACAATTATTATTTTTGCACCTTTAAATGTGAAGTGAATTAGTAAACACAACTCTGATTTAAGGCATTGAGAAGTAAAAGGCAAAGGGTATGGAAAGGTCCCTAGAGCAAAGCTTGAGATCCTGTCTCACAAATGAACTTTTGGTCTTACAGAGGTTTTCCTTCTGGCATACCGACTGCCAGGAACCCTTCAACATCATGGAGTGTCTTGTGAGAGAAACTTGCCATCTCTGTAATGACAGTCCTGGAAGAGCTACAAGCTCGAGTCCTGGTAAGGGGTGACCAATCTTGACTTTTTATCAGTGTGACAGCCAGGCATGCAGTAGCCCTGCCTCCCAGGTCTGGTGCCAAGGAAGGGAGTCTCGATGGACAGGCCATATCAACCTCATGGCATCCTACAGTCAGTGTCCATTATTAGGTGAAGTGTCCAGACAAGTTCAGAACTGCACCTGCAGTGGACTTTAGGGTTGGTCAGCAGCTCCTTGTCTTCTGGCTTATTTCCTCATCAGAGCAGTATAAGCTTTCAGGGAAGCTGTGAAACATCTTACTGAGAGAAATGCAAACTTCTGAATGTGATTTAAAGCTGGTGTAGCAAAATTACTGGAAAACAAATTGTACATCATGCAAGATAATAATCCTGCATTTATAAAGGCTTAATCTAGACATTATAACAGGTCTTTCCTATCTCTTAGCCTAGGATCCTGAGAAACGGGACTAAAATTGATAGCATTTTTCTCCCTAAACTGTAAAAATAGCTGAATTGTTCCATGTTCTTTACTAAATATGTACCTCAGTAACGGTAAATAACATCACTTAGAGGTCGTATTTTAAATTACAACATTAACATTTGACTTTTTTTTGTTTTCATTATCATGAGGGGACATACTCAATTTTCTGTGTATAGTAAGAATTTTGCAAACCTTCTTTCTGGAATATCCATCATAATCTACTCAACATCATTGTTAAGGACACTATTGCTTAGAGACAAATTACTTTAATATTTAAAGAATCTGCAAATATAATGGGATATTTTAAAAATACAGCAGAGCTGGGGTTTTCTTAATGCATTCTAATTTACAAGTGATAATTGATATAACCACTCAGTTTTTACTGGCATTTGACTTCTATCAAACAAATTAAGATAAGCAAAACAGCTTTCATTACACTGAGATGAAACCACATATACTGCACTCTTAGCTACTGAAGTATGTGTCGTAATGACAAGGCATATGGAATGTAAGACAGAATCTCTTTACCTATGCACTTACCAAAAATACTGGCCTATATGTTTTTTCTTTTATAAAATTATTTTTTTTCTTAGTGTGTCCAGTTGTTCAAATTCGACTGCTCTCAAATTAGATCACCCACTGTAGGAGAAAATCAGGTTCAAGACCATCTAAGGAACTAGAAGGTGCACTGAAGTGCTAAGGCTTGGACGACAGGCCCAAGCCAGAGGTGGTCCTATAGATGAATCCTATATATTTTATAACTGATAACCATTGTGCTAGTAGGTATTGTAGTAAGTTATAACAAACCACCTATGCTGATGTAAAAAGTGCTAAAGCATTGGAATACTGCAGCCTGAACAACAGGCCCCAAGCTGAAGCTGCTAACTTAGTCTGTAATCATTAACAAAGTATGTAAGCTCGCTAGTGAAAGATGCAGCCTAGAATGCAATCAGTAGTGAGGATGAAATGCTGAGAGAGTGTATCCAACTTCCCTTGTTTAGGCTTGTTCAGGGCTGAGAACCCACGTATTTGGCCTTGTTACAAACTCCCTTGGTTTCTTGTGGTGGTTTAAGCCCTGCCGGGACCGGAGACCACGTTGCCGTTGTCCCTCCCCCACCCTCGAACACAAGTAGAGCACAAACCCCAGGTTAAAATAAGAAAAAAATTAATACAACAGTGTAATAAACAATCTGAACAACAACAGTAGCAATGATAACAACAAAGAGTAATAACAGTTATCAAGACAAAAGATATACAGAGAAATACTGCAATGGTTACAGACAGCCCCGTGCTCCCCGCGACCAAAGCCACAAAGGAAAAAGCTTCCCACACTGCCGCGCCCAGACCTGACATCAGCATGGTATGAATAACCCGGCTGGAGACCCCTTCCCCCTCTCTGCTGGGGAAATTTAACCCTATCCTAGCTGAACCAGGACATTCCCCCCCAAAAAAAACCCAGAAATTTTCCTCTCAAAACAAAGGTGCCAGCTATTCTGGCCTGTCAATCTCTGGTATATAAGGCTGGGCCCGCTCACAGGGACTTTGGAAGCCTCACCTATGGGTGGAGGCACCGCGTAGGATTTCCCCCTTGCCGGGACAGGCTCTCCAAACCCTCGCTGTAACCGGGGCTGCCCAGCCACTGCGGGTCTGGGTGATGGTAACATATGCAAGTGGTGATGGAGCTTTCTTAATCACTGTTCTCTCTCTCATGTAGTAATGATTTGATGCATTACCTTGTATTTTCCTGTTTGTTGCTTTAAGTGCACTATTCTGCTTTTTCTTACTGCATGTTTTCTGTATTACGCTGTTACATTGGTTATCGCTAGTAAAATATGCCTACTCTTTTCACTCTGGTGTGTGAGTTTAATCGGTATCCTTAATCAGCAAAACATGCACAAGTCCATGGGACATGATGAGATGCATCTGAAGGTCCTGAGAGAACTGGCAGATGAAGTGGCTAAGCTGCTATGCATCACATTTGGGAAGTTGCAGCAGTCCAGTGAAGTTCTTGCTGACAGGAAAAAGGGAAATATAACCTTCATTTTTAAAAAGGGAAAAAAGAAAGACCTGGGAAACTATGGACCAGTCAGTCTCACCTCTGCATCCAGCAAGATCATGGAGTGGATCCTCCTGGAAACTATGGTAGAGCACGTGGAAAATAAGGAGGTGATTGGTGACAGCCAACATGGTTTCACTAAGGGCAAATCACATCATGAATATTGTGGCCTTCTTCAACAAAGTTACAGTATTGGTGGATAAGGGAAGAGCAACTGACATCATCTACCCGGACTTGTGCAAAGCATTGGAAGCTGTTCCACACAGCATATTTCTCTCTACGTTGGAGACACTTGGATTGGTAGATGGGCCACTTGATGGATAAGGAATTGACTGGATAGCAACACTCAAAATAGTTGTGGTCAATGGCTCAATGTCCAAGTGGAAAGCAGTGATAGTTGGTGTTCCTTAGGGGTCAGTGCTGGGGCCAGTGACGTTTAACATGTTTGCTGGTGACAACGGACAGTGGAATTGAGTGCACCCTCAAAGTGCCCAGTGCTCTACCTCTGTACTGACTCATGGATGGTGGCAAATGCTCTGTGGAAGTGGCTACAACAAAGGAAATGGAGCAACTGGCAGTGCAGAGGCAAACCCATCTGGGCTGCTGAATTATGGCAAAATATTCCTGCTCGAGTAGAGAATCTGGCTGTGAAAGTACGCCATGTAGACACTTGTGTACCCAAGAGCTGGGCTACTGAAGAACATCAGAACAACCAACAGGCGTATCAGGCTGCCAAGATTAAGATGTCTCAAGTAGCTCTGGACTGGCAACATAAGGGTGAACAATTTCTGGCTCACTGGGCCCATGACTCCTCAGGCCATCAGGAAGAGATGGAACATACAGATGGGCTTGTGACCGAGGGGTGGACTTAACCATGGATGTCATTGCACAGGTAATCCATGAATGTGAGACATGTGCTACGATCAAGCAAGTCAAATGCCTAAAGTCCATTTAGTATGGAGGACGATGGCCAAAGTATAAATATGAGGAGGCCTGTGTACCGGTCACGGGTCAGTGAGCCATTGCTGTATTTTACTGATTTCGACTTACTATTGTTACTTTTGTTTTGTTAACATTACTAAATTCTTTTTTGTTTTATTCAACCTACAAATTACTTTTTTTGTCCCTCTCCTATTTCACTGGGGAGAGGGTGGGGAAGTAATCTACTGGCCATTTGGTGATGGCTACCAGCCGAGTTCAAACCATATTCACAAAAGAAGGATATGGACCTGTTGGAGTGAGTCCAGGGAAGGGCCACAAGGATGATCAGAGGCCTGAAGTACCTCTCCTATGAAGACAAGCTGAGAGAGTTGGGTCTTTTCAGCCTGGATGAAAGAAGGCTCTGGAAAGACTTTCTAGCAGCCCGCCAGTACCTAAAGGCTGCCTACAAGAAAGACAGAGAGGGACTTTTTATAAGTGCATGAATCACAGAATCTTCTAGGTTGGAAAAGACCTTGAAGATCATTTAGTCCAACCATTAACCATGGAGAGATAGGATGAGGGGTAGTGGCTTTAAACTGAAAGAAGGTATTTTTCAATTAGATGTAAGGAAGAAGTTACTCACTCTGAGGGTAGTGAGACAACAGAACATGTTGCCCAGAGAGGTTGTGATGCCCCCATCCCTGGAAGGGGGTGGATGGGGGGTGTGTGCAGGTCGGACAGGGCTTTGAACAACCTGTTCTAGTGGAAGGTGTCCCTGCCCATGGCAGGGGGGTTGGAACTAGATGATCTTTAAGGTCCCTCCCAAACTAAACCATTCTATGATTCCATGAAGAAGAAAGCTAATTCCCTCTCTTAATTTGCCTTGCAAATGACATAAAAAATCTTAAAGACTTACGTTCGGGGAATATAGCATAGTGCCTATAGTTTCTACTGTTTGGCTACAAGTGAATGGTATATGACAGTGGAAAATGTGGAAGGTATCTTTCAGAGATACTAGAATTTATATTACAAAGACATTGAAAAATGTAATTTGCTATTTATTCTTTTTCTAGCACAACATAGTTGTTTTTTGTGGGGAATTTATGACAATTTAGACACTCTCTGTGTAAAAAACTTCTTTAGGAACTCTGCCATACCTCAGTGAGGAAGTCAAGCCTTTATTAGGGCAATAGATACTGTCAGGAGAAGTCTAGTTCTTACCTCTGATTCCCAAGTCCAAAACTGAAATTCTTAGATGCAGGCTAGTGAATGGGGGTAACTTTTGCATTTGGGTGTGACGTTATTTGTTTTGGGTTTTTTTTGGGGGGAGTGGTGGTGTTTCTTTTTGATTATTATAGTTCTCAGTGTGCCAGTTCTTCTGTGTGAATAAGTGAGTTCTTACAGTGTTAAAACACGTTTGAAACTGCAAATTTAATTAAGGGTTCTTGCCACATGTCTACTGCAAATTCCTTACTATTAAATATTTAATTTTTTGTGAAAACTACAATACCATTATCGTAAGAAAGGTGTGCCCCTCATCGTCACTAAACTAGAAGACAGGACACCACTGATCTAGTCACTCTTTGTCATATTTATTTATTTATAGAAAAGCGTTTTGGAAGATTGCATCATGTTAAATATTTTGTGGTTCTGAGTAGTGTATGTATAAGTCTACTTCCTGTCTCTTTATGCCTAGAGCATCCTTTAATAGCAATATTATCAATTCCAGCTGCCTAAAGGCAGATTGTAAGGAATGCATTTGCAAACCAATCTGATGTATTAAATATAATTTTCTATGCTGTGTAAAATCATCTTTCTTCAGTTTAATTTTAGTTATTTACCAATCACTATAGATAACGCAACAGGTTGAGAGCATGATCTTATGCAGAGTGCAAGGCAATGAATAATACTCAGAGTATAAATTTTATTTTAGGTATTTTTAATATTTTAGCTTGCTTCCCCCCCCCAATCATTTCCATCCTGTAATCAGGAACATTACACAAAAAGACTATTACAGTCAGAGAAAGCTTTGATTCATTTTTATGAAGATGACACTAAATTTGTCAGGGGATGGAACCAATCAATACACTGGAGGTCATCCAGAGGCTGCCATCCAGAGTGACCTATACAGGCTGGAGAAATGAGCTGAGAGCGTAATCAGTAACCTAGATAGGCCAGTTGAACCAGATGACATAGCTGATCTGATCAATGTGACTTTAGTCCAACAAGACATCTTCTATATTGCATTGCATTAGTAACAGATCAGTACAGAATAAACTGTTTTTCTCTCCTTGACATGAATACAGCTCTGCATTTTCGAGATCTAGAAAAGAAAACCAGAAAGGCTTGATGCAAAAATGTCTGCAACAACTGACATATGCCCCTTTTAGATTGGTCCATCTGTCTTGCATGCACTGTCTCTTTTAATAATTTCACAGTAACAATAAATGGTTTAGATAAGATGCACATACTGAATTAGTTGTCATCTACACATTAAGAACTGCATTTTGTACCACACCAAGTAACTTCAAAAACCTTCTGTCGTGGTTTGAGCCCAGAGGGCAACCGAGCAACACGCAGCCACTCACTCATCCCTTCCTCCCTCTGGAATGGGACAGAGAAATAAAGAAAAAGTCTCAGGAATTGAGATAAGGACAGGGAGGGATGACTTACCCATTGTGGTCATGGGCAAAAGATTCCTTAGGGGAAGAAAAAGAACATCAATTTAATTCAGACACTAACAACAACACATAACAGACAGTGTACGACAGTGAGAAGCATTACCACACCCTAAAAACACCTTCCCCCTACACTTCCCTACTTCCTGGGATCAGTTCTGCTTCTTATTTCTCTATCTCCTCCCTCACAGTAGCACAGGTGGCAGGGAATGGGGTTACGGTCAGTCTGCTGCTCCATCCTTCTTAGGGGAAGGACTCCTTGCATTCTTCCTCTGCTCCAGTATGGTGACTCTCTCATGAGAGACAGTCCTCCAAGAACTTTCTCTGATGTGAGTCCTTCCCACGGGCGGCAGCACTATCAATGCTGCTTTGTTGTGGGTCCATCCCACATGTTGCAGTCCTCCCATTGTTGAACTACAACAGCAGGGGCTTTTTCCTGCAGAATCCTGGCTTTCTTTGGGCACAGTCACTTGCTCTGGAGTGGGGTCCCCTTTAGGCTACAGGTGAGTCTCTGCTTCACTGTTGACCTCCATGAGCTTCAGGGGGACAGCCTAACCTCCCACCACTGACTTCAGAGGGAATCTCTGCACCAGTGCCCTTGACGCCCATCCCTTTCCTCCTCCTTTCTTCCACTGACCTCAGGGTTTGCCCGGCTGTACTCCTTGCAACTCCTCCTCACAACTCTAACTCCTCCCAGGTTCCCCAGCCACCATCACTAATTGGCTCATCCTTGGCTAGAGATGGGTTCAACTTGGAGCTGAAGGGAGCTTCAAGAAGCCTCTCACAGTGGCTACCACTGTAGCCCCCTTCCTTACTACCAAAAACTCTCACCACACACACAAACCCAGCACACTTTCTTAATGGTATTGTTTGTTTGTGGAACATGAAGAACAACAGAATTACATTCATGAAATCCCATAAGAGCCTGTGCTGTGTGTGAGCATAACATAATCTTTTTCAACCCCTGAGAATGAAGAAAAAGGAAAACAAAAAGAGGAGTGACTCAAGACCTTCTCCTATCCAAGCTCCAAGCATCAACAAATGTATCAAGCACTTCATCGTTAAGTTCATAACCACATTTGACAAAAGAAATGCAATATTTAAAAAAAAAATAGCAAGAAAAATTAAAAAAAAAAAAAAATTGTGCAGTCTTTGGTAGCAATAAAAGTCTCAGGTGGTCATGGTCCACACTACACGTTCCAGTAGAAGTCCTCAAGAAAAGAACTTATGGAAAGAGTTAAAAGGAAGGATGTGTTCATACTCATTAAATAGTTTGTTAAATATATGAAGTTGACAGTTCCCTAACCCTCTTTGACTCCTGTGGGACAAAAAATCAGAGGTGAAAAATTGCAGTGCTAACCTGATAGTATGGCTGACATGCCTGAGTGATGGGATGACATCCAGAAGGACATGGACAAGATTGAGAAGTGGGCCAATGTGAACCTCATGAGGTTTAACAAGGCCAACTGCAAGGTCCTGCACATGGGTCGGGGCAACCCCCAGTATCAGTCCAGATTGGAGGATGAATGGATTCAGAGCAGCCCGGTGGAGAAGGATTTGGGGATAGCAGTGGATGAAAATCTGGACATGAGCAGGCAATATGCACTCATTGCCCAGAAATCCAACTGTATCCTGGGCTGCATCAAGAGAACTGTGGCCAGCAGGTTGAGGGAGGAGATTCTGCCTCTCTGCTCTGCTCTCATGAGACCCCACCTGGGGTAGCATGTCCAGCTCTGGAGCCCTAACTACAGCAAAGACATGGACCTGTTGGAGCAGTCCAGAGGAGGGCCACAAAAATTATCAGGGGCCTGGAGCAACTCCCCTTTAAGAACAGGCTGAGAGAGTTGGCGTTCTTCAGCCTGGAGAAGAGATGACTTCAGGGGATGCCTTACTGCAGCCTTTCAATACTTAAAGGGGTTTATAAGAAAGATGAGGACAAACTGTTTAACAGGGCCTGTTGTGATAGAACAATGAATAATGGTTTTAAACTAAAAGAGGGTAGATTTAGTTATAAGGCAGAAATTTGTTACAATGAAGGTGTTGAAACACTGGAACAGGTTGTCCAGAGAGGTGTAGGTACCTTCTCCCTGGAAACATTCAAGCTCAGGTTGGACTCAGGGCTCTGAGCAACCTGATCTAGTGAAAAATGTCCCTGCTCATTGCAGAGGTGGTTGGACTTGATGACCTTTAACCATCCCTTCCAATCCAAATTATTCTTTTGTTCTATAAGATAATGCAGAAAGTATTTTATATTGCTTCTGAATCAAGACTAGGGAGAAAAGTATCCTACTCAAAAATCCCTCAGTCCTTTGCCAAAAAAATCCCTAGTATTAAAATAACTGGAAGTGGGTTTGCCCTAAGCATGGCCTGGAATCCCATCTAGAAGCTAGATTCTATTAAACTGTGCCCTCTGGACTGACTGACTAACTGTCCTGCATGCAGCTTGGGGCCGTTTCTTAGTAGTCACTTCACTTAAATTTATGCATAAGCTTGAGCATGGCATAATCAACTACTGTTTAATTTAAATGAAAAAAACCTTAGTGTACAAAAAAGTTCAGAATCTTCTGGTAACTCGTAAGCAATCAGTGAGCTATTATTTGACACAGAGTTGTTTCAAGTGTCAAATATTTTTTAAAAAATATAAGAAGTAAAAAGAAATCATGACACAGTAAAGTCTTCCTGTTAAAGCAAAAATGTTTTATAGAGAATTTCAGTTTTCCCTATAAAATACTCCTACCAGAATGATAAAGAAAAAAGTGTTCTATAGAGTAAGAACTTTTAGTAGAACTAAACAGCTTAATCAACTCTGAAGACCAAATATTAACTGAAATCCACAGTGCTTAAGAATATGGGTTGCAGTTCTTTAGTTTCTAGTTTTTTTCTGAGATAGTCTTACTTAGAGTAAGACTAAAAAAAAAAGTACTATTGTAAGCCTTGTATTAGGAAGAAAAATGAAGTATGTTCACAGATTCATATTTAATTTCTATGAGGTCTGAGCGTATTTGTTTCTACAAAATGGACTTTCTAGTTGTCATGATCTGTATAACATTCATCCTTCTGAACGATTATGCTGTGGTACCAGTTTTGAATGGGATAGTTAAGTTTCGTCAAAGTAGATTGCATGGGGCTGTGTTTTGGATTTGTGATGAAAACAGTGTTGATAACACAGGAATGTTTTAGCTATTGCTGAGCAGTGCTTACACAGTGTCAGGGCCTTTTCTGCTTCTCACACCACCCCACCAGTGAGTAGGTTGGGGGAGCACAAGAAGTTGGGAGGAGACACAGCAGGGACAGCTGACCCCAACTGACCAAAGGGATATCCTGTAACATATGACATCATGCTCAGCAGTAAAAGTTGGGATGAAGGAGAAAGGAAGGCCATCTGTAGTTGTGATATTTGCTTTCCCTAATAACTGTTATGTGGTTACTTGAAGCCCTGCTTTTCTACAAACGGCTAAACACCTGACTGCTGATGGGCAGTAGTGAATGAATTCCTTATTTTTCTTTGCTTAACCATGCAGCGTTTGTTTTCCGTATTAAACTGTCTATATCTCAATTCATGAGTTTTCTCACTTTTACCTTTTTGATTTCCTTCCCCAGTGAAGAAGTGGCTGTGTGGGGCTTAGGTACATACCAGGGTTAAACCACAACAGCTGCTTATAACAGTCTCCTTTCCCCAAAGGAAAAAAAGAAATTCCCCAAAGGAAAAAAACCCCCCCACACACACACCAAAAAAAAAACAACAAAAAAACAACCAACCTGGAGAGAGTTTAAGTGATCTCTGAATTATGAAAGCATCTGAAGACGTGGAACATCTGAGATCTGTGAGAAAAATGTGTGAGAAAGATCTGAGATGACGCTGTTTCATTCAGAGATCATACATTCTAGGGAAAAAGAGAGAAGAAAGATACATCAATCAATTGCTTTAGCTCACATAAATCTTGTTTATGCTCTATCTTTCTAAACTTAACACCTCTTAGATGAACTATTTTAGAAAACATTAGTATATAAGTTAAAAATTTCTAGTGGCCAGAAATTTCTATTTTAAGGTGTTACAGCTACTATGAGAACAAGAATTCTATTGCTGATATCAGTAATGAATTTAGACCAATATTTTGTGGCCGAAACATTAATGCATTCATTTATTAGCAAATTATCCTTCTTTTGCCATAATGTTTTTCTTAATTCTGATTAAGTGCCATAGAATATCTGATACATGCTAACCCACAAACAAATAATTTTTTTCTATTCTATAAAATAAAAATTCTTTTAAAGGTACAAGATACTTACAGATTACAAATTGACACTTGAGATTTTTAATTTATTTAATAAAATATATATTTATTCACGTTTCCTTGCATTTAAAGGGTTTTTATAATTTTCTTAGAGACTGCATTCTGAAGGAAAATATCTTCATAGCATAATAGATATTGCCTATATATCAGCTTTAATTGTGAAAAATGAACATTTCTGAATTCCATTTTATTTATAAAAGCATGAGATATTACTTTACTTTTTTTTTTTTTTAATTAAATGTCTTTATCTTGTCGCATGAATTCAAAATACTTGAAAATGTATAATCTTGAGAATTTGTCTTTTATGTCATGTTGCCTAAAAAATGTCTAACTTACCCTAAACCTCTGATGAGTGTTCCTAGTTTTTATCAAAATCAACAGAAGCTCTGGGCAGACTTACAGACCTACAGACAATGTCAGTTGGAAGGGACCTACAATGATCATCTAGTCTAACTGTCTGACCAATTCAGGGCTAACCAAAAGTTAAAGCATGTTATTAAGGGCACTCTCCATGTGTCTCTTAAACACTGACAGGCTTGAGGCATCACCTACTTCTCTAGGAAGCCTGTTTCAGTGTTTGACAGCCCTTTCAGTAAAGAAATGATTCCTAAAGTCCAGTCTGCTGCAGCTTGGAGCTATTTTCACATATCCTGTTAGTGGATACCAGGGAGAAGAGCTCAGCACCTCCCTCTCCACTTTCCCCTCCTCAGGAAGCTGCAGACAGCAATGAGGTCACCCCTCAGCCTCCTTATCTCCAAACTAGACAAGCACAGAGTCCTCAGCCACTCATCACAGGACATGCCTTCCAGCCCTTTCACCAGCTTTCTTGCCCTTCTCTGGACACATTCAAGGACCTTCACATCTGTCTTAAATTGTGGGGCCCAGAACTGCACACAGAACTCAAGGTGAGGCCACACAAGCACTGAATACAGTGGATTCACCTCTTTTGACCAGCTGGTTATGCTGAGTTTGATGCACCCCAGGATGATATTTTCCCTCTTGCTTCCAGGGCATGCTGCTGACTCGTATTGAGCCTGATGTTGACCAGCACCCTCAGATCCTTATCTTCAGGGCTGTTCTCCAGCCACATTTTCCCCAGTTTATACTTGTGCCCAGCACTACTCCATCCTAGGTGCAGAATCCAGAATTTCGGATTCTCATGTGCCATTAAAATTATTTCAGATGTTAAATTACTGAGATTATTTTACAGTTAAAATTCTGAATCTACTGTTTATTAAACAGTATAGGAAAATATGTCTTTAATGTATTTTAATTATTTGTGAAGGAGTGATGAGTTTTCTCTTTCATTAAAATTATACAGATTTGACCTATACCTGGTAGAAAAATGAGCTTGTGATAATATCACATCTTGCGGCTCATTGATATTTGGTTATAACTATTGAATCAGGGTATAATACAGGGAGGGTTTTTTGTTTGTTTTTAAATAAATAATGTACTGTTATACTTGGGATGAAGTTAGTTTTTTTCATAGCAGCCCTTATGATGTTGTATTTTAGATTTGTGACCAAAACGATGCTTATAACACCCTAATATTTTATCTATTGTTGAGCAGTGTTTGCACAGTATCAAGGCCTTCTCTATTTCTCACTCTGCTCCCCCAGTGAATACATTGAGGGATGTACAATCAGACAGATGACCTGAACTAACCAAAGAAATATTCCATGCCATATAATGTCATACTCAGCACTAAAACAGAGAAGAAAGGGTTCAGGGAGGTTAGCCATCTTTTGCTCAGGAACTGGGTGGATAATAATGGTTTACCCATGGGAGGTGGAGAGTGATTACCTTTGCATCACTTTTGTTTGGTTTTCTTTCTCATCTTCTTCTACATCTCTGTTAAACAGTTTTCATCTCAAACCACAAGTTTTCTTCCTTTTACTCTGCCTTTCCTCTTCCTCTGTCTCAGCCGGTGAAGTAACTAAGAAGCTGTATGGCTTAGCTACCTACCAGGGTCAAACCCCTGCATAAAGATCTATAATAAATTCAGAAGATTTTTGTCTTTGTATGATTTTTTTTTAAATGCTAATAACCTTTTAAACAGAATTAAAAACACAGAAGTAATATTTTAAACTTTTTATCTAATTCTTTACCGTATCTAAGCTGTGGTAGTTGTAGTAGTGTGTTTTGGTCTGTCTTACACTATTATATTCTGTCTTGTGTTATTCACAAATTAGAGCCCCATATGAAAGATTAATCAAAACTCTGAAAGCAGAAAACAGCAAAAAAAACTATATGAGACAAAAAATTTCAAAGCTAGAAGGAAAAAAAGAGACATACATAGTACAAAGTTTCAGTTATAGCATGTTAAAAAGTCTATTTGATTCTGTAGGTGGAGACTGAATATAGATAGAAAAACTGTAGATATTTTCAGCTTAATCACACTTTTAAAAGTGATTTCGACAAATTGTTAAAAATCTTTTTGGTTTAGCTTCCCATAAATAAAGTAGACAAAACAAGCTTTCTCCCTTTAATAAAATAAATACTTTAGCTTTTGCAAAATAAGCGTATTCAGATGTATTCTGTATTAGAAATCCTTATAAATTAATTAACTTCACTTAATAGAATAATTTATTCATCTAGAACATCATCTAAGAAGGACATATACATACTTCAACCAAAATAACTTCTTTTTTGCATTAAAAGTATTTTAAAATATATAATTATTTGCATTTTCTTTAGGTGCTATGATGTAGCTTGGCTGACATTTCATCAACAACTGAAAAATAGAATATGAACCATCATATCATAAACTGTTTGTTATGGGAAAAGTCTCGAACCTAAAGGAAGCTGGTACCAGAAGTTTTAAAGATTTGGGGTCTTTTTGCTTCCTTTTCTCTAATTTGCCGGGGTTTCTTTTTAAACATGTCAGGAGTCAAAATTAACTTGTTTCTTACTGTAACTTCTAATACAGAACAATAAGAAATACAGGTACAGTTTACTTACTGAATGTATGGTGGTGCTCCTTTCACTGGGAAGGCTTGAATAATACCAAAAGTAAAAGCAAATCAAAAGAAGTAAAAAACTCCTAATATATGTAAATGCCTTATAATTTTTAATACTATGTTTTGTTATTTTTCATTAAATATCAAGAGTGAATAAGAAACACAGAAAATGTTGCTCCTCCCATAGACATTTGGCAAAGGAAAGTGCCAAAACAAAATGCATATGAAGACAGAAAATTCCCTTTTAGATGACTAATTTATTTTTGAAATAATTAGGCATCAACTGTCATATTCGTATTTCCAGTTTTTGTAGAAGTACAGCAGTCATGAATGTTGATAATAGCTATTAAAGAAGACAGAGAAGATAAGGTAATTTTAAATTTAAGGAATTAAATTAAAAAAAAAGAAAGAAAAGAATGCCCAAAGAATGTTCTAGTGAACAGGCAGGGACAAGAGAGAAGAAGAGAGTAAAATGTGAAGTCGGATTTGTGTAGAGACTTGGATCCACAGCAAAATTACATCACTGATTAAAGTAACATATTCACAAGAGAGTTCTAATGCTGCAGTTATAAAGTAGGAAATGCCGGTGTTACATATCATACCTCTATGTTTATTACATATAGTGTTTGATTGCAGACCATAATGTTTCTGCAAGATTCTTAAATAGTGGGGAGACTATCCCTCCTTATGCAGGAAACTAGTCAAAGAACTATATGTAGCTATTGTAGTCTGAGAACTATTTCAGAAGCTTGGGTAAAGGTAGACAAAAAGAAAAATATACAGATATGCTGAACTGGAAAGCAGAATTAGATGTGATTTTCAGAACCATATTTTGCAGATTCAAAAATTACATTTAAGAGAAAAAAATTGCTTTTGTTGTTTTGTTGTTATTTTGGTTTGTGTGTTTGTTTCTTTCCTTAATGCTACATATAGCCATTTTCCATTATTCATTTTTTTTAGATTGAGGGATAATGAGGGTTTTCAGCTTCCCATTTTTTTTTGCAATCCACCATCGTAGACCTAATCCTACATTGCTGATGACTCTAAGAGTTCTGATTGATTTAGTTTCTAACTTTGTGAAGGTAAAACACATTTTACTCTCAGAATGAAAGTTAGAGTTTGCACAAAGAATGCTGAATCACACTATTGATCTTCAGCAACCTGCTCACCAAGAAACAGTAGACAGAAGACAAAAATTACCCCAGTAAGAACAGTTCAGTATTCCATCTAATATGATATCCCACATCTGACGCTGACCATGGTCAGTACCCCATACAGAATAGGAAGATAGAACAAAAAAATCCATTTAAGAACAATTATAGATGAAAGAAATGGTCCTAATTAGCTAATATTTAACTTTCAGTCCTGTCCTCAAGAGTTGCTTTTAAAATTTTTTTTAACATAATTAAAAATAACATAAAATATGTTTACCAGGAATTGTTGACAGCTTCACTTAATTTTTTCATGTTGAAAAAGAGAAATAAAGAAAATGCAAACCAGGTATCACTTATATACTTGATGGAAAACATAGGGGTTATTTTTGGTTTTAGATGATTTCAGAAGATTTCATTATGCATTTAAAGGTGATTAAAGCTGTAATTTGATAATCTCACATATGTAGAATAATCGCTCACTAATGTTTAAGAACGGGAAATGCAGAGAAATATCCTAGTGCTTCAAAAAGGGTTGTGTACTGTATCCTTTAAATAAGGTAGAAATGATTGGAATGATGGATAGATACTGTTACATTATTTACTGTTTGTGTATATGTGTTTATGTGTACTGCATAAACAGACCATCTCTATTTCACTCTGTGTGAATAATTCGGTATGTAACATAAATACTTATTCAGTACACTTTATGTACAGACTGTTATTGATTTAGACAGATATCAACTGTACAATTCTGAATAAGCAATTAAAAAACTATTTAGTTAGTTATATATGTGCATATTTATTATTGATACAATTATTTTCCCACTGAAGAGTGCAAATCATCTACAACAGAATAGTTTGAAAACTGTGTATCATATTTTATTAAATTTTTGAGTTTCTTTAGTGTTACTTTTGTATAAGAAAATGTATTTTGAATTAATTTTTAAAATGTTTTTCCTCAAATAAAACAGTAAACCAATGTAGTGTAAGGTAACTAGACTTTAATTTTTTGAAAAAATTTCAAGTGCATGTTACTTTTATAACAAAAGTGAATTAAATTCATTAAAATGCATTTAATGAGTGATCAAAAAGCCTGAAAAACAATTAAATATCATGCAACATCAGATAAAGTATTGATTCCGGTTCCTAAGAATTCTTGAGGCAGAGGCTGAGCTGTAGAAAGAGGAAAGATATGTTGCAGAAATGAATTTGAAACTTTATGAATTCTAAGGGAGATGGAAAATTAAAATGACATTAGCAGTATGCTGAGTTGACATACAGAAGAGAGCTTATTATTGGTTTATCAATAGTTATTCTTTCATTAATGGAGCAACAAATAATTTTACTTGCGTGATAAAAGGTCTAATAAGAATGAACTCCATTTTCTTCAACAATAATTCAGATGTGTTATTGGGACAAGGTATCTGGCCCTTGGTCTCATATTTTATTCACCTGGGAACCAATTATTGACTTCTAAAATGGAGCACCCTTCCAATAAATTTTAAATAATTCATATCCTAATTTCATGTATATGCATCAAACTGAATCAAGTATGATCATAAATTTTAATGAAAAGTGCAAGATTCTCTCCGTAATAGTTCATCTTATAAAAATTTCCAGGTTTCATTCTGCTTACATTTGTTAGACAGTAAAAACCCTTCTTCAACAGTGTTAATCATGGATCACTGTTTTTTAAGCCTTTAATTCTTTCCTACTATTTTTATACACAGCAGAGTATGAGAATGTTTATAAAACTCTGTATAAACATATTCATAAAGAGTATAAAGAAGAGAAGGTGAGTCAGAATTCTGATAAGCATTAATAAATCTTCATGTACATTACAGCCCTCAGAAATGTTGACAGTTATTCAGTGGCTGTGCATGAGTGCTTATGTATAATGCTGAAAGACTGTAATTATCGGTAAAAATTTGCATCCACTGCATCTCATTCCAATATGAATCATGACTATCATAAATATTGTGTACACTAAAAATGGTCATTTGGTTAAAAATAACTTAGATTTCTTTTATGGGGAGGGAAAAAAAAAAAAACAAAAAAACAAAAAAAACCCAAACCAACAAACCAAAAAAACAAACCACTAATGAACTCCTATCTAGTTATTTATTTAGTTATTACTTTCCTTCTCCTATACCATTTAAAAATTATCTGAAAAAAACCCTTTGGTGCATTCATTATAACTACACACTCACTGCTGATAATACAGATTCATTTAGTTTAAAATTAGTTGTCATATTGAAGTAGAAAATAGAAAGATAAAATTTTCAAGGGCTGGGAAATTGTGCAGTTTTGTCCTTCTAGACTCCTATTGTAATTTTAACAGGTAATTGTAGTGCAATCTGACTTATTTTTTATACAGTAAATCACAGATAAGAAGATAAGAAGATAATAATCCAATAGGCAGAGAAGCTGCAGGTTTATTTTGGTTTCTGTTCTCAAATCTGTATGGAGGATTTATGATAACTGTTTTAGTCCAGAAACTCTGTTAGATGTGGGGTTTTGTTAAAAGATTAGAAAGTGTAATAGAGTTTCTGTTGGAAGCATGCACCACAAACCTCACTTGTTACAATCAGTAAGTGATCCCAAGTCTACTGGCATATATCAGCCTAGATGTTCAAGAGATTCAGTAATGAATGCATCAGGTTTCAAATATAGGGAAGATATGAAGTCAAGAAGACATTGGAACAATTAAAGCTTTCAGATAAACAGATTGTAAGCAATGTAAACAAATAGATGCAAGTAGTAAGAAAAATGGTGTGAAGACTTCCAGAAGCTTTGTCATTAATCTAAAAAATGAAGAAGTATAGAACAAGACAATTTTAAAATGTCAAAACATATTAGTGTCAGCTGGGAAAGCATTAATTTTAAACAAGGAAAATCCTTGGTGCTTTATTTAAGTTCTGTTGTAACTGTCACTGAACAATGGACTGGAAACATGGTCTCCCAAAGAGATGATAGATGGAAGGATTTAAAGAATTTGTCATTATTTTGAAAATTAAGATTGAAAAGAGAGGTCACAGAGGGACCTAAACAAACAGCTGGGGCAGATACGAACAAGCAAAAAGGCAAACACAACAGACAGATGGTAAGAGGTACAAATTAAGAAAAAAGTTTCATATACTTGTGTTTCAAGACCAGCGTTTGAAAGGCATATGGGAAGAATTCTGAACCATGCAACCAAAGGAAGATGGTTTGGGGAATGCAGACAGACTGGAGGGGTTAAAAATTGCATGGGTTTACTTGCACACATCTAGAATATGTTCCTAGATATATGCATGCTAGCTGACCAAGGCTGTTGAGAGGTGCCTGAAAGCCAGCCCTGTCTTTTATTCAACCATGAGCAAATGATATGTGCAACTGTCATGAACAAATGGTGGTGAGAATGAGATTCCTCTCACTTAACTCTGGCTATCATATTCACATCCGATGATAAGGTGAATGACTTTCTGCCTGTGCCTGTCTCTTCCTTCTGCCAGTCTATAGGACAACTAAGCTATTTCAGGTGACAGTTTTTTAAACCCCTATTTTTTTGTATGTGATTAAGGGAAATCAAAATGACAAAAATGCTGTTAGGATGGAAAAAGCTGAGATATAAATTCATCTTATTTAAACCCATGTAAGACATAAAAAATGCAGTTACAAAATAAGGACTGGCAAGGTGACAGGGTTAACTTCATATAATGGAATTTATGAAGAAAGAAAGGCTTTCAAGTACTGCTTAATAAAACCTTAAGGGACTATAAAATCTGCAGAGATTCAGTTCATTTCCTCATTAGATTCATCTGTGGGTAGAAGAAGAATTTCACTAATTGAAAGCCAATGCACCTTTTGGGTCTCATAAGGGGTTCCATATTAGACAGTCTGAATTGTAATAAATTCTTCAAAGCCTCAGAAAAAGGTGGGAGTAGAAAGAGCAGGGAAGGATCTTCAGGACCACTGGTACTTATTGGCATGTGTGATAGGGGTTTGCATTTGCATAATTTTGATTTTGGGTATTAATGTTACTGTTATTTGACCTCAGTCACTCTTCAGTCATAATTGTTAACAAAAATAAATCAGAAAAGCATGAAGAACTGGTATGTGGCAGGCTTTCCACATAAAAAGCCGTGAAAAATTTTGCCTTGTCCATACAAACTTTATTTATGTTAACCTAATAGTTAAAGTTCTTTCTTACTTCTTGATTTCCATTTTCTTTTAAACCTCCTGTTTCAATGATAATTTATAAAATGAAAAAAAAAAAATCCTACTACAAAAAGTAGAAAGGAAATACTGATAATTATCAGAGGTTATCCTTTTCTTAAAAAACCATCAAAAATCATAAAAAATAAAAACAATTCATGCTTTATATTTGTTCACTTTGCATTTATTGCTGGAAAGCAGTTTCACCAAAGTTTCCCATTTCATTTGTAAATGATCCAACTACTCCAATATGGAAAAATTCTAATTATTTTTGGTGCAATTGTCTGTTACTTAAGATGAATTATTTATAAAACATTGAATGAAATAGCAAGCTTTAAAAGAGGAAATAACTTTTTAAAATTGATATATATGAGAGTTCAACAAGGTGGAAGCAAGGATGTTCAAGGCCTTTTTATTTTTGTTTTCCAAATACTCAGATATTTTTCCTGTCTAAAAGTCATTCTTTGAAGAACACTTAAAGGATATATGGACATATTTGATGATCCACTCTTGAAAATTCATTGGTGTTTTTAAATAAAATATCTGGAAGTGCAAATTATTACATTTGCAGCTGAAATATGTAAATTCAGGACACTGAGATATCTCCAAGATTGCTAATGATGCTGCTAGCTAATTATACAGCCCAAATCACTGTCTAAAAAATAATTGTAACTCTTTTTTTGACCTATTTTGGAGACTGGATTTATCATCTTTTAGAACTACAAAACTTAAATTTTTTTAGTGTTTTTTCTTGAGGATAGTAATAAGTGGGAATAGATTATTCTCATATTTACTTCTTTGACACAGCTTAAATACATTAGGAAGTTATTTTCTTGTGCTTCTGAACTTCTGAGCCAGAATTAGAACCATGTATTTTTGGAGGCAAAAAGGCAACTAGTCAGTCAAGTAATAACATGTAAGCACAAGTTCTATGAGTACTGGAATTTCAATTCAGAAAGCGGATAAATTCAATGCTTCTGGTGATCCACCAGCCAAGATGGACGAGGCTCATGGTTTCTGATCCCCATCAATAACATCTTAAAGTAGCAGATGCTGAATAGATAAATAAGGATTGTTTTTGTTTCATTGCTATAATCTCAAAGCTGCTTTCTCTTCTAATTACTTACCAACAGCAAGTAGTTAAATTTCTGGGTATCTTGCTTCTTTATAGTGTTGAAGTATCTCAGGGGCTGCAACAAGCAATCTAATGCCCAGAAGATTTGTATGTTGATTGGGCTTTCTTTTCAGTAATGAATGTGAATGCATAGATCCTTTTATTTTGATAAAAAAGAAATCACCAAGGTAATGAACTACTGATACAATCATCTCTTCGTCTGATGCAATCAAACCATTCCAGAAAGAACTGCTTCTTTCTAATACTGAACACCTCTTGGGCATAACTGTATTATATTAATGCACCTCATGAAAGTTCAAAGACAATAAAGAAAGGCAAGGCTATATAAGCAGGGGACAGGACCTGGATTTTATGGCCCAGACCAATAAAGTCAATGGAGCAATGCCTATTTATATCTGTGGATAGCTTGTCCCAAAGCCTACATTAATGACATAGTTTTATTGCCTCTAACAAACTCTAATTTTCTCAATTAATTGATATGTGAAATTTAAAGTATATGTATTTTATTAATAAATTGTGATGTGTACAGTATACATTTTAAGGGACATACTCAATGAGACAAGAATGTTCGGAACAATAAACATAGAACGACAGGGAAATAACTGAAAAGCTTTGGGGATCCAAGTATATATGAGAAAATGATATAGAAAGCTTTTTGTCATTCATTAAGCCAGTGAAACAGCACAAACTACAACCAAACAATATCTTTTGCTGGTTTACATGTAATTTAATAAAGGCTGCAAGGATAGGCAGAAGGAGAATGTCTGCTCCTCTAAAGCTATCTGGTCAAAGAAGCCACAAACCAGTACATGCAGAGACAAACCTGACCAACAAAGGATAAAGGAGGTCATAAGAAGAAACGTGGTCAGCTGCACCAACTAGTAAGAGTATGTGGAATGTGAAAATATTTTTTTCAGTTGAGGTGATAAGGGAGGAAGACAAACACACAGATAAAACCTGTCCAATTAACATTAACAAAGATGGTAACCACTAACAAATCTAGTCAGTCACACTAACAGATGATCAGTCAAGGAACTACAGGAAAATGGGGACTTTGCAATGAATGAAGATACAAACCTGAGGGTCCAGGATGTTGGAAGGGGTTGGTGGGAGTGTGGTAACTGATGAGGCAAAGTGCAGTGGAAGGGGGAAGCAGGAAGAAACGAAGGAGGATTAGACAGAAAAGGGTATAAAACAATGCTGATGGCATGTTAATTGGAGATCATCAGTGTGCAGGTTTAACCCCTGCCGGGATCTGAGAGCATGTTGCCGTTGCCCCTCCCCCCCCCGCGGCCGGTCGGGCTGGAAGTTAGGCACAGACCCGGGCTAAAGTAACAAGGAGTTTAATACAACAGAGTGATAGAACAATCTGAACAACAACAGTAACAGTGATAATAACAATAAACAGCAATAACAGTGAACAAGACAAAAGATATACAGAGAAATACCGCTTGCTGGTCAAGGAGCAAGCCCGCCGTGTGTATGGCAACCCCCAAAACCAGAAGCGAAAGTAAAAAGGCTCCACCCTGGACCTGACGTCAGCATGGTATGAATAACCCGGCTGGAGATCCCTTCCACCTCTCTCTCTGATGGGGAAAAACTTGACTCTATCCTAGCTGAACCAGGACAATCAGTATGCTTGTCTGGCTGAGCCCTGCATCTGATCATCACAGACATTCTGTCTTCTCACATCTCGTTAAATCTTTTTCTTATCTCTTCCTACATAACCTCACTCTCTATCCTGTATGTGCGTGAGTGCGAGTACTGCAAAGACTCAGTGCCAGCTTGTGCCAGGCGCACCCTCCCAGTGAGAGCAGAGCTCTTGGGTGCTGAGGTGCCGCAGGTCGGGGCTGCCTTTGCTCTCAGGGCCTCGCGGTAGTTGGGGCCTTTGGGCAGTGGGAGCCGCTATTGACTGCAGGTCAGATCGGGCCTGGGGATCAATGGAGTCCGCTGGGGAGACATTGGGAGCTCGTCCCCTGGAGCAGCAGCTGCGGTCGAGGACTCTCCCCTGGGGTCAGGACGCTGCCCAAGGAAACTCCTCGAGGGGCCTTGGGTCGGGACGCTGCCCTGAGCAGGTCCTCGAGGGTGAGAGCCCTCACTTGTCAGGTGAGTGATAGAGCGTTTTGGGTTGATGTTAAACCCTAGGAAGTTTTTCTGTTCTCCTCTCACAGACATTTGAACTTGTAATTTACAAAAAGATAGTTAATTGTTCTAACAATAAAATTTTAATTTTTGGTGGCTGGTTGTTTATTTGAGAGCCTCTGTGACAGAGCTGCTGGGGGTACTGGTGTGAAGGGACTGAGTGCAAGCTCCTGGAATGAGACTGTGGGTGTGGGTGCTCATGGACTGGAGCCAGTGGGGTCTCAGCATCAGCTACTGGAGCCAGCGGGTGTGATGAACCTTCCAGAAACTTGATTGGAGGTGGTGAATGTTCCCCAGACCAGTTACTGGGTGGACTGGGGTAAGGTGAGAGATGGGCTCAGTGCCAGCAGCAGGGGTGAGACCGTGGTTCACAGCTCGTGTGTCTGGTGCTGACTGATGGGAGCAAGTCTCTTTGTCTCCTCCAAACAGGGTGTGTGTGCTGGCAAACTCCAAGCTGGACAGAGGGTGAGTAGGGAGCCTCAGGTTTGGGCCGGGGTTTATCACAGAATCATCTAGTGATCATGGAAAGATCATCTAGTCCAACCATTACCTAACACTGACCATTCTCAACTACATCATATCTCTAAGCTCTATATCAACCTGACTCTTAAATACCTCCAGGGATGGGGACTCCACCACCTCCCTGGGCAGCCCATTCCAATGTCCAGCAAACCATTCTGTAAAGAAATGCTTCCTAATACCCAGTTTAAACCTTCCCTAGTGTAACTTGAGCTCACTACCTTTTCTCCTATCAATTGTTAGTTGGTTAGAGACCCATCCCCAGCTCTCTGCAACCTCCTTTCAGGTAGCTGTAGAGGGCGATGAGGTCTCCCCTCAGCCTCCTCTTCTCCAGACTAAACACCCCCAGTTCCCTCAGCCGCTCCTCGTACAACCTGTGCTCCAGACCCTTCATCAGCTTCATTACCCTTCTCTGGACACGCTCGAGTCATTCAATGTCCTTTTTGTAGTGAGGGGCCCAAACCTGAACACAGGAATCGAGGTGCGGCCTCACCAGTGCCGAGGACAGGGGTCAAATCCCTTCCCTGTCCCTGCTGGCCACGCTATTGCTGACACAAGCCAGGATGCCATTGGCCTTCTTGGCCACCTGGGCACACTGCTGGCTTCTGTTCAGCCGGCTGTCAATCAGCACTGAATTCAAGCTGACAGGGCTATGATTTCCTAGATCATCCTTCCGACCCTTATTATATATGGTTGTCATTGTGGCTGATTTCCAATCTATCGGGATGTCCCCGGTCAGCCAGGACTGCTGGTAAATGATGGAAAGCAGCTTGGCAATCACCCCAGCCAGCTCCTTCAGCACCCTCGGGTGTATCCCATCCAGTCCCATAGACTTGTGTCTATGTGATGCCATAGGTCACTATCTCCTCCTGGATTGTGGGGGCTGAGGAGGCTGGAATTCTTCAATACAACTAATCTTGTGATTAAATACTGAGGCAAAGAAGGCATTAAGCACCTCAGCTTTTCCTCATCACTCGTTGCATCTTGCAGGGAAAGGAGGCTCTCCCTGGTCTTTCTTTTGCTGTTGATGTACTTATAGAAGCATTCATTGTTATCCTCGATTGCTGAAGCCAGATTAATTTCTAGCTGGGTTTTAGACCTCCTGATTTCCACCCTGCATAGCCTCACAGCATCTTTGTAATCACTGTGAGGGGCTAGTCCCTTCTTCTGAAGACTGTAAGCTATTCTTTCCTCCCTGAGGTGCAACCAAAGCTCCCTGTTCAGCCAGGGTTGTCTTCTCTGGCGCTGGCTTCTCTTACAGCACCTGGGGACAGTCTGTTCCTGTGACATCAAGACTTCCTTCTTAAAGAGTACCCAGCCTTCATGGACCCCTTATACCTTTCAGGACCATCTCCCAAGGGATTCTGTCAAGCAGTTGCCTAAACAGGTCAAAGTCAGCCCAGGATGTCAGTTCTGCTGCCCGCTCT
Source organism: Athene noctua (assembly GCF_965140245.1). Classification (NCBI taxonomy): domain Eukaryota; kingdom Metazoa; phylum Chordata; class Aves; order Strigiformes; family Strigidae; genus Athene; species Athene noctua. The sequence continues at coordinate 216,289,227 of NC_134037.1, forward strand.
CCTGGCCTCACTAAGGGTAGAGAACTCTATTATTTCATGATCACTGTGCCCTAGTTGGCCTCCAACAGCCACATCTTCCACCAGTCCTTCTCTGTTCACAAAGAGGAGATCCAGCAGGGCACCTTCTCTGGTTGATTCTCTCACCAACTGCATCAGGAAGTTGTCTTCCACACATTCCAGGAATCTCTGGGACTGGTTCCGCTCTGCTGTGTTGTATGTCCAGCAGATGTCTGGGAAGTTAAAGTCTCCCACAAGAACAAGGGCAAGCGATCATGAGATTTCTCCTAAGTGGCTATAGAATATTTTATCTACTTTCTGTCCTGGTTAGGTGGCCTATAATAGGCTCCCATTACAACATCTGCCCTGTTGGCCTTCTCCCTGATTCTAACGCAGACACTCCACTCTCTCTTCACTACACTTGTACTCAAAGCAATCACAACAGTCCCTAACATACAGCACCACCCCACCACCTCCCCTTCCTTGTCTATCCCTTCTAAATGGCTTGTAGCCATCAATTGGCACACTCCAGTCATGGGAGACATCCCACCATGTTTCTGTAATAGCCACGACATCATAATTTTCCTGTTTCATCATGGCGTCAATCTCCTCCTGTTTGTTACCCATGCTGTGTGCATTGGTATACATGCACTTCAGATGGGCTGATGTCCCCCACACCTTTTTGCATTTACAGGTCCTAAGTCTAGCCTGAGCTTTCACAGTTGTTACCATGGTTACTGATCCATCAACATCCCTTGCATCTTTGTTGTGCTCCACGTCTCCATCCCTTGCCTCCACTGAGAATCTGGTGGCAAAGCATCTGTTCTGGTATCTGGAGGGACTCACAAGTGTGGGGTGCGTCTGGTATGAGTGTGTGAGCACTGCATGTTTGCAGCAAGCACTCAACTAAACCAGATGGAGAGTCAGTGATCTGTGGGGTGAGTAGGAGGGGCCGGGATCTGGGCATGACTGTTGAGTGAGAAGAGGGACCATGATGGTTCTCAAAGGATCTGTGAATCTTTGTGTGTTTGTGAACCTGGAGAGTGTGTTGTGTGTGCTGCGGTAGTGACCTTCTGCCTCTGCCAGCCCACGAAGAGGAGGTGTCTGGGCTTGTGTCTTGTGTGAGTCCTGTATGTGGGTACTGCTGGAGGTAGTGCCTTGTCTGTAGTCGTCTGCATGACAGTCTGTGTTGGTGTCCTCTGTGTGTGTGTGTGAACAAAAAAAAAAGTAAGTAATCTTCCAGTAAGACAGTAAGCATAGATGAAATGAAAAGTTTATAGTAGAAGTGTCAAAGAGTGACTGTTATGGTGAAAGGTTGTTAACACAGTGAAAAATGAAAATCAAGTAAGTCTATTTCAAGACTGATACATCAACAACTGATATCAGATTTTTTGTCAAGCTCGCTTTGCAAAGATTTTCCCCATTAGTCTGCATTTTATGTCCCACCTAAGATTCTGCCTTTGATTTAGTCTTGAAAAAGTGAAAAGCTCTATCTGGTGACAGGCTGTCAAAATAAGGATGAAGGAAGAATATATCCCAGACATTATTCCAAGTAATCTCTTCAAGACATCTCAGTGGAAAACATAAAATTTCCTTCAACACTTGAAGTTAATCACTACATGTGCTTTTTCAAAACCATGAAAATCTAGAGACAAAGAAGTGGTAATATATACTTAGAGAAAAAGATAACGTGGGTAGAAACTTTTCAAAGGGAAGGAGAATCCTGCCTGTAAGTTTTTTGTGTGTATACTAGACCATTCAAAACCTGCTAGAAACTGTACACAAACAATCATACAAACACATATAATGTCATAGACACATTAAGTTTATCCTGTGCTTATAAAAATCATTATTTTGTTTCAAATGAAAGAGAAATGTGCTTTGATAACAGAATTTTATTATTATTTACTCCGAAGGACAAAAGACTGCAAAATGGCAGTAATCTTTTAACAGAAATGTATCTCCCATCTGATGTTGTTTTTTCTTTATTTTTGCTTGATTTTGAAAGCTACATAATTTTTGCATAGTTTATGCATAGTGTCCCTCCCTCCACTTCTTCCCACAGACCTACAAGTACAAGTCACAGTACACAAAATGTGTAAAAAGTAAAATGCACAAGAAGTGGCCAAAATGAATCCTTTCACTGTCTTCTAACTTAATATGAAATTAAGTTCCAGTCTTATTTCTTGATCTTGGATTTGGTTTCATCATTCTCCAAAGGAAATTTTTCAGCACTTCATACAATTACTTCAAAAAAACCCCATACTTTGTTGAAGAAGAGTGGCAGAAAATAAACATGATTGCATTGAGACAAAGTTATTAACTTATACAGAAAATAGCCTAAAAGTGAGAGACTGGCTTTATAGACATGTCTATTATTACGTTAGAATGAAAAATAGAGGCTTTTGAAGAGATGATGTAAAGCAAGAATATACTGGGGAAAAAACCAGCAGCTCCAGAGAAAATGAATAGTCACTCTTCTACTGTCTTAGTAAGGGATATTGAAGGAACAGTACCCCTCTCGGAACCCAGGATAAAAACACACAGTACAAAATAAGGTCTTAAAGGATATTAGCAATTTGTTTTTCTTTGAGTGAGTGCTTGGTATCCCATGGTTAATATACAAGTGAGGATCAAGGAAAAATGGCAATTATTAAATTAATTAAAAGAGAGGCATGAATATATATTAATGTAAAAAAAAAAAAAAAAGACTAAACAAACAATTATGAAATCTAATCATATTTAGTGTTATATCTCCAGCTGAAATTTATATTTGAAATGCTCTTAATTTCTCAACAAGGAGTGCTACCCAATAGACAGTGAATTTTCAGTGAAATAGATTTCCTGTTGGGTAAGGTAGTTTAAAAGAAATGAGAATACAGGAGACACCTTTTTTAAAAAAACAGTTAGGGTTTCATCTGTCATGAAGATATTAAACCCATGAGGTTTAATATACAAAATATTATTGATACAAAAATTTAATACAGTGAATTATTTATTCTATTGAATGTTTAAAATCAATTTGGACTTCTTGTAATTTCCAGAGATATATAATATTTGCTCTTATTTGAACATGTTTAACACTACTTTTTTTTTTTTTTTTTTTCTTTCACAAAGAGCTACTGGGAGAAGATAAGTAAATTCATCTTCTTGTTTATGCATGCCTCAGTATTTATTTTCCATTTGATTTCATCTCTGAAGTAAACATAACCCTGCTGAGATTTTAATGTGACAAATAAGACTGTAGCTCTTGAAAACATAAGACAGAGAAACAAATGCTACTATTCTGTGAACATTTTAATCAGTTACATTTTGGTTTTTTCTTCTCCATTGTTACTGCAACTCTTTTTGTGGTGGGTGGAGAAAACCACTTCATATGAGGAAGTAAGGAGATTTTTAAGTACCTAAATAAGGGAGTAAGAGATGCAGGAGGAAAACCTGAGAATGTAGAGCAATAATTGAATATTAGAGGAATCATGATTGTACTTTTCCCCTCCTTTGAAATTCAAATGAAATTATTTTTATTTAGGTTCCAGTGTAAAAAAAATCAGAGGCATTTGAATGATTAAACCTCAGTTAACAGTATGAAAATGTTTAGACATATACATGAATGTTTGCAGGGTATATTTAGATTCACATATTGCACATTGTAATGCAAACAAAATAACAAGTTTATATAATTTAGTATTAAAATGGAGACAATTTTCAAAGTGCTTCTGCTGAAAAAATGTTTAACTTTGTTGTTAAAGTTGACTATTTAAATTAAAATTATCTAACTGGAAGCATAGATTTATTATTGTGCCATTAAAAAAGTTCAGTTTTAATTTTATACTTCTGTAGTGAGCAATGGAAATTGAAGCATACTTTAATAATGCTATATTGCTTTAATGATAAAATTAAGTTATCAAAAATTATTTATTTTTCTTGGTATTAGATATGTTCTTTACAGTGTTTGATTAACTTAGGTAAGACCAAACTACAACAGTGGGGGCTGTTTCTTACCAGAGTCCCAGGGCTCCTCCATGGGCTGCAGGCAGATCTCTGCTTCTCCAGTGACCCTCATGGATGACAGGGGGGTGGCCCTGACATACCACTGTGGGAATACAAGGGGCCTCTGTGCTCAGTACATCTGACCCCCTTCCTCCTCCATCCTTCCACTGACCTTGGTGTTCACACATGCATCCCTCTTGTAACTCCTTCACTCAAAATCCCAACCCCCTCTCAGGTTTTCCTTCTCAAATACATTATCACAGAGGTGTAGCCACCATTGCTATCTGGCTCTGCCTTGGCCAGAGGTGGGACAGACTTGGACCTGGGGCAGATTTCCAGAAGCTTCTTACAGAGGGCCACCACTGTAGCCTCCTCTCCTGCTACCGAACACCCTGCCACACAATCCCAGCACAGTCACTTTTAAAACCTGGTATTTTATTTGTCCCTGACTTTATGAGGGGAAAAAAAAAAAAATAGTAGGCTATCAACTCACTGTTTTCATAGAATCATAGAATCGTAAAAGTGCAGAATCATGGAATGCTTTGGGTTGGAAGGGACCTTAAAGATCATCTTGCTCCAAACCCCCTGTGATAGATATGGACACCTTCCACTAGATCAGGTTCTTAGACCAGGCCACCTGGCCTTGAATAGAAATAGGGAGGGGGCATCCATAAATTTCAACAGCAAAACAAAGACCAAGCAGAACCTCCATCCCCTGCTAGACCCAGGAGGAAACATGGCAATGAGTGATGAGGAAAAGGCTGAGATGTTTAATGCCTTCTTTGCCTCAGTCTTTAATAAGGAGACTAGTTGTACTGAGGGAATCCAACCTCCTCAGCCAGAAGACAGAGACTGGGAGAATGACCCCCCTGCAATCCAGGAGACAGTCAGTGACCTGTTGCATCACACAGACACACACAAGTCTACAGGACCAGATGGGATACACCCGAGGGTGCTGAAGGAGCTGGCTGGCGTGCTCACCCAGCTGCTTTCCATCATTTACCAGCAGTCCTGGCTGACTGGGGAGGTCCCAACAGGTTGGATATCGGCCAACATGACACCCATATATAAGAAGGGTCAGAAGGCTGATCCTGGAAATTACAGGTCAGTCAGCTTGACTTCGGTGCCCAGGAAGCTGATGGAGCAGCTCATGCTGAGTACCATCACACGACACACACGGGACAACCAGACAATGAGGCCCAGTCAGCATGGGTTTATGAAAGGCAGGTCCTGCCTCACAAACCTGATCTCCTTCTACGACAGGGTGACCTGCTTATTTGATTGGGGAAAGGTTGTGGATTTGTCTACCTTCACTTTAGTAAGGCCTTTAACACCATTTCCCATAGTATTCTCCTGGTAAAACTGGCTGCTTGTGGCTTGGAGGGGCACACATTTCACTGGGTAAAAAACTGTCTGGATGTCCAGGCCCAAAGAGTTGTGGTGAACGGAGTTAAATCCAGTTGGTGGCTGGTCACGAGTGGTGTCCCCCAGGGCTCGGTTTTGGGGCCATTCCTGTTTAACGTCTTTATTGATGATCTAGACGAGGGGATCGAGTGCACCCTCAGTCAGTTTGCAGATGACCCCAAGTGGGGTGGGAGTGTTGATGTGCTCGAGGGTAGGGAGGCTCTGCAGAGAGACCTGGACAGGCTGGAGCCATGGGCTGAGGCCAACTGGAGGAGTTTCCATAAGGCCAAATGCCGGGGGCTGCCCTTGGGCCACAACAACCCCCAGCAGCGCTACAGGCTTGGGGAGGAGTGGCTGGAGAGCTGCCAGTCAGAGAGGGACCTGGGGGGGTTGACTGACAGCCACCTGAACAGGAGCCAGCAGTGTGCCCAGGTGGCCAAGAAGGCCAATGGCATCCTGGCTTGTGTCAGCAATAGTGTGGCCAGCAGGGACAGGGAAGGGATCTGACCCCTGTCCTCGGCACTGGTGAGGCCGCACCTCGATTCCTGTGTTCAGGTTTGGGCCCCTCACTACAAAAAGGACATTGAATGACTCGAGCGTGTCCAGAGAAGGGTAATGAAGCTGATGAAGGGTCTGGAGCACAGGTCGTATGAGGAGCGGCTGAGGGAACTGGGGGTGTTTAGTCTGGAGAAGAGGAGGCTGAGGGGAGACCTCATCGCCCTCTACAGTTACCTGAAAGGAGGTTGCAGAGAGCTGGGGATGAGTCTCTAACCAACTAACAATTGATAGGAGAAAAGGTAGTGAGCTCAAGTTACACCAGGGAAGGTTTAAACTGGGTATTAGGAAGCATTTCTTTACAGAATGGTTTGTTGGACATTGGAATGGGCTGCACAGGGAGGTGGTGGAGTCCCCATCCCTTGAGATGTTTAAGAGACAGGTTGACATAGCACTGAGGGATATAGTGTAGTTGGGAACTGTCAGTGTTAGCTTAAAGGTTGGATTCCATGCTCTTCAAGGTGTTTTCCAACCTTGATGATTCTGTGATTCTGTAACAACTTCTCTGGTCAACCTGTTCCAGTTGTCACCACCCTCAAAGTAAAGACGTCTTACCTTATAGCTAATCCAAATCTACCCTCTTTCAGATAAAAAGTGTTACCCCTTGTTCCTGTCCCCACACTCCCTGATAAAAAGTCCCTCCCCATCTTTCCTGTAGGCCCCCTTTAAATACTGGAAGGTGGCTAGAAGGTCTTCCTGAAGCTTTCTCTTCTCCCAGCTGAACAACCCCAACTGCCTTAGCCTGTCCTCATAAGGAAGGTGCTCCAGCGCCCTGATCACCTTTGTGGCCCTCCTCTGGATCCCCTCCAACAGGTCTGTGTCCATGTTATACTGAGGGCCCCGGAGCGGGACACACCACTCTGGGTGGGGTTTCACAAGAGCAGAGTAGAGGGACAGAATCACCACCCTCCACCTTCTGCCCACACTTCTCTTGGTGCAGCCCAGATTACGTTTGGCTTTCTGGGGTGCAAACACACATTGCTGACTCATAGTCCATTTTCCATCCACCAATAACCCCAAGCCCTTCTGTGCAGGGCTGCTCTCAGCCCACTCTGTGCCCAGACTGTATTTGTGCTTGGGATTACTTTGACACATGTGCGGGGCCTTGCAATTGGCCTTCTTGAACTTCATGAGGTTTGCACGGGCCCAGCTCTCAAGGCTGTCAAGGTCCCTCTGGATGGCACATCCCTTCCCTCCAATGTGATGACTGCACCACACATCTTGGTGTCATCAGCAAACTTGCTGCGGGTGCACTCAATCCCACTGTCCATGTCACCAACAAAGATGTTCAACAGCACTGGCCCCAACACCAACCCCTGAGGAACACCAGTTATCACTGCTGTCCACTTGGACATTCAGCCGTTGACTGCAACTCTTTGAGAGTGACTATCCAGCAAATTCCTTATCCACCAAGTGGTTCATTCATCAAACCAATGTCTCTCCAAGTTAGAAACAAGGGTTTTCTGCCGGACAGTGTCCAATGCTTTACACAAGTCCAGGTAGATGACGTCAGTTTCTCTTCCCTTATTCACCAATGCTGTAACCTTGTTGAAGAAGGCCACAAAATTCATGAGGCATGATTTGCCCTTAGTGAAGCCATGTTAGCTCTCACTATTCACCTCCTTATTTTCCATGTGCCCTAGAATACTTTCCAGGACGATCTTCTCCATGATCTTTCTAGGTACAGATGTGAGACTGACTGGTCTGTAATTCTCCGGGTCTTCCTTTTTTTCCCTTTATAAAAATGCAGTTTATATTTCCCTTTTCCAGTCAGCAGGAACTTCACTGTACTGCCACGACTTCTCAAATATAATGGATAGTGGCTTGGCCACTTCATCTGCCGGTTCCTTTAGGACCTGCAGATGCATGTCCTCAGATTCTATGGACTTGTGCACCTTCCATTTCTTTACATGGTCTCAAACCAGATCTTCTCCTGCAGCAGGCAGTTGTTCAATCTCCCGTTGCCTGCATTTCCCTTCTGCAGCCAGAGCGGTGTGGTTGGAGCACTTTCCAGTTAAAAAAAAGCAAAAAAGTAATTGAGTACCTCAGCATTCTCCATATCCTAGGTAACCTAGTGTCCTGTTTCCTTCTGGAGAGGGTCCACATTTTCCTTAGTCTTCCTTTTATCACCAACATACCTATCGAAGCTTTTCTCATTGCCCTTGACATCCTCAGCCAGATTTAACTCTATCAGGGCTTTGGCTTTCCTAACCTAATCCCTGGCTGCTCAGACAATTTCTCTGTTTTCCTCCCAGGCTACCTGTCCCTACTTCCACGCTTTGTAGGCTTCCTTTTTGCTGTTTGATCTTCTCCAGGAGCTTCTTGTTCATCCATGCAAGCCTTGTGGCAGTATTATCTGACTTCCTCTGTTGAATGCATCACTTCTGAGCTTGGAGGAGGTGATCCTTGAATATTAACCAGCTTTCTTGGACACCTTTTCCCTCCAGGGCTACTCTAACATGCAGATCCCTGAAGAGGCCAAAGTCTGATCTCCTGAAGTCCAGAGTAGCGAGCTTGCTGTGTGCCCTCCTCACTGCCCTAATGATCTTGAACTTCACCATTTAATGGTCACTGCAGCCAAGGTTGCCCTTGGGCTTCACATTCCCACAAGCCCCTTCTGGTTGGTGAGAACAACGTCCAGCATAGCACCTCTCCTTGTTGTCTCCTTTATCACTTGGAGAAGGAAGTTATAAACAACATCTTCCAGGAACCTCTAAGAAATAAGATGCACTTTTCAAAATGCAAAATATGATATGCATTGCCCTTTATTCTATTGACTTTCATTACAAATTGCTAAAAGTTATGAAATGTCCTGGTTTCGACCAGGATAGAGTTAATTTTCGCTGAAGTATTTCATACCATGTGATGTCATGCCCAGGTGGGGTCTCGTTTTTGGGGTTTCTCTCTCTCTCTCGTGCGCATGCCATCTGCTCATCGGTCAGTGTTGTTGCTGGGGGGGACGGCCACCGCACTCAGTAAGCCACTTTTGCATTTTACCCATTTTCTTTTCAAACTCACTATTGTTACTGTTGTTTGCTTGTTATATTTAGTAAATTCTTTCTTTTTATTCAACCCACAAATTCTCTTTTTTTTATCCCTCCTCTATCTTACCAGAGGGGGGAGGGGGAAGTGAACGGCCAGCCACGTGCCATCTGGCTGCACCTGAGTTCAAACCTCCACATTAAAGGAAAGAAAGTTATTGTGTCTTTACAATGACAGAGCTGCACAGCTTGACATGGATGGAGATTTTAATTTTTTTTTTTTTCCCCCCTGAAAAGGAAATCAGAAGCATATGTTTTCTGGCAAATATTTAATGCAAATTGTTTTGATATGATGGAATATATACTGTCATTCTATGTGTATCATTCAAGAAGTGGCTAAAGAGATGAATGTGATATACTGTGTTATCAAAAAATGTAGCATAATATGCCTTTTAAAAATCTACTAGTTACTGTGACAGAAAGAGGCAACTATGACAAAGCAATGGTGCTGATACAAAACGTAAACAGACATGTAAATTATCTACCTTATATTATGCATCTCCTCATTGCTGAGAATATACTCAGAATAGCAGTAAATCCAGTAGAATATTTAAGAACATTTAGCCATTTAAGGAACTTCAGAAGGTGCTTTAATAACTTTAAAAGCCTTTTTTCCTGCCCACATGATAGACATTATATTACTCATTGACCTGTCACCATAACAACATCAAGTCCCTATAGTACTGTGTGGAGTAAGAAATCACTGATTTTCACTTTTTAACAGTGACTATGTTCCTATCCTTGAGTATTTGCAAGTTACTACTCTGAACACTGGTAGTCTTGCTATGTTATTTTGCATGCAATTTCACCTCTTCACTGACAGGATTGGGGTGACACGACCTGAGCTCAAATGCTGTGATGGATGCCCTCATGCCCTTAACCAAACTGTGAGTAGTTTGTTACAGGCTCCAAAGGAGGTAAAGGCCTGAGCCATAGCTAGGCCAAGAACCCCTCTAGTTCCAATCTGTGCTCTGAATACCCAGAAAGGAGCACAGTGACACAGTGAACAGTGTGTATGAGCTTGGAAAACCAATCATGCAATTAACACATGAATAGTGTGTGGCTTTTCCAAGACTCGTTTATCAAGGAGCAAAGAAAGTTGTGGGTACAGGGAAACTCATGCATACCTTCCCCATCACATGCAATTTAACTATGAGCCAACCACTTTATCCCATAAATATAACAGCCTAAGTGAGCCTTCTCTGAGCTCTCCCTGCTAGGCAGTATGGCTACATGGTGGTGATCTCCCCTTAAGCTGGAGTGCTTCTCAAGGTTGCTCCTCAAGGCAGAGAGATCTTTTAGCAACAGCAGATCTTTGGTAAGTGACCAATACCATGCATAACCTTGTAGTACGGAAACTTTGATTTGTGACTTGGTAGTTTTTTTAATCATTGTTCAAATGATTGTGCCGTACAGTAATAGAGTGAACCTTGCCATCAAACTTTCTTAGGTTGCACTTTTGCAACACCATACTAAACCCACTTTTGCTAATAGCTTTGGAAGTGGTCCTTTCAGCATTCTAAATCAGCCATTCATGACAAGTTTTCATAGTTGGTAGGATGGCAAGTAGCATCACTGAGTATTTACGGAAGCATGGAATAAGTCTGAGTATCAAATTCTCAGAAGAATGGGCTCATGACCACTGGCATAACTGGGGATTTATTCAAGAACAATAAAAATTAGGAAGAATAAATATTAGAGATTATAAACGAAAGGGGTTGTCTCTAAAATGTTAGACATGTGCCTAGAAGTTGTCTGTCAGGATTAGTGTTGGAAGTGTGGAAAAAGCAAAACAGTGAAAAATCTGCAAAACACACATTTTCTTAACACATTGTGCCCAGAACAGAGGACAGGATAGAAATCCAGTGATTTGTGTTGCCATGGCACCAAGGAGGAATGTGAAGCAAGGTGGAGGCTGTGCATTCTCGTTCTTCCACTTTTCTCAAGAAACGTTTGACACGACTATGCAGATTTATCTCCTGCTCTTTCCTTTCTCCCAAGGACTGTTTTGCAGTACTCTGTGGACCTTATCTCTCATTCTTCCTCTTTTTCCCCCAAAATAGAGCACACCTTGCTCCAAGGAAAGAACTGTGTCATTACTCAAGAAAGAATGCCTTGACCACAGTCCCACCTACTCACACATACATACTTAGATAAATACAACCCTGAGTTTGTATCTAACTCAGAGGCATGATAATCCGATAACAAATTGGAGAGACAGATCAATGGGTTTGTGGCCTTTGCCCTCCCCCCAGAAGGAACAACTTTTGGTAAGATTTGGGCCCTTGGCTATGCCAAATGATTACCTGGAAATTAAACTGCATGTGATTTCAATCAGGTTTTTTGTGTGTAGTGCTATATGGCCAACCTGCAGTTTGTGTGTTTATCATAGGCAATCTCAAAGAATCTGTAAATGTTGCATAAGAATGAACTCTACTATTCATGAACCTGACTGCTTTTCTTGAATGCAACCAGACCTACAGCACATGGGCTGTTCGTGCATCTGGTGTCACGTCTATAGTTATGGCCATAACTGACATACCTATTAAGAGATAAGTCCAGCCTCCCCTAGCCCCTCTAATCTCTGAGGACTGGCTAGATTGAAAGGGGATTAATCTTTTACCAAATTAATTCATTACCATAAATGCAACAATAGGAAAAACCAAAATAGCAGCAGACAAGATCTGAGAGAGGAAATAGAAGGCAGGAAAGCAGATGAGTTATTACTGTCCCTGCAAACTGAACAGCTACAGGCAGAAAAGGAGCAGTCACAGGAAGAAAAGGAGAAAAAAAAAAAAAAAAAAAAAGTTGGAAGGAAAGTTCAAGATGATGCTCATGCAGACCCCACACCCACTTAGCCCCATGTAAATTAGGAAATTAATAGTGTCCCCAGAGAATTAAGATAGTGATATTTGGCGTGATCATGATGACTATGATGAGGGAAATGATGACCAATTATTACCTTCAGATTCCTCTGAATATGAGGCTAGACCCATCACTAAAGCAGAATACATTCTGATTCAAGTTGGTCCTCGAGAACAACTGGTGAAATTTCCAATGGATACAGGACCACAAAGTTCAGTACTGACACAACAGGATGCCAGGAAGCTGGGTGTGCAACCCCAATGGCAGAGAGTTAAAGTCACTAGAATAAATGGAACAAGTGTTATTTGCCAAATGGCAAAAGTTAATTTATGGCTCCTGGGTGAGAAACACATGTCCTCTACTCACTTTGTCATTAAAAATGACAATGAAAATATTTTGGGTTTTGATGTTTTGACGGCACGAAATTGGCACTTGTCAGATGTGTTTCCCAGTCCCAGGAGAAAATGGGAGACTACGGCGGATGTACACTGTACAGTCCCTGAACTCCTTGATTTTAAAATTACCAATGTAACACAGTATCCAATTCCTGCTGTGGAACAAAATGGAATTTCCAATGTAATAACAGACTTGGAAAAATAACATATTTTTTCCAGAACCCACTCCCCATACAGTTCACCCATATGGCCAGCCCAAAAGTCAGATGGGAGACGGTACCTAACAATTGATTTATCTGTGTCTAAATGCCAACACAGCTTTGCTAATGGCTGCAGTAGCTAATATTACAACTTTAACAGCCACACTACAAGCGGTCACACATCCATGGATGGCAGTGTTAGATGTCTGAAATATGTTCTTTATGGCTCCCTTGCAGGAGAAGGATAAAGAGAAATTTGCTTTTACTTGGGAAGGCGTACAATACACCTTTAACAGACTCCCACAGGGGTATAAACCTTCACTCAACAATTGTTCATGCTGCGCTTGCTGGACTTTTACAGTCTCACTTCCTCAGGATATGAAACTGTACCAATATATAGAAGCAGAAGCAGCAGTGTGGCAGGCACTATATAAAGCAGAAGTTGAAGTTCCACCTGAAAAATGTCATGGACCACATAGAGAAGTAAAATTTTTAGGTACTTGGTGGATTGAAGGTAGTGCAGCAATTCCACTGGACACCTTAAGTAAAATAGAACAATTGCATATGCCCCATTCTAGGAACGAATTGCAACTTATGGATACTTCAGGATAATGGAGGAAACACGTATCTAGATCTTCTATCATTGCTTGCCCGCTGTTATTCATTTTTATGAAAGAGAAAACTGTGGAAATGGAAGCCAGAACATGAAGAGGCAGTCAAAGCTCTAACATGTGAATTAAAAACATAATAGTCACTGGGACTAGTACACACACAAGTGGAATTGTTTTTGCAGAACATGGTACTTATTGCAGTCTTTTCCAGAGAGGGCCAAGTGGGCCAAAATAGGCCTTTAATGTTTACCTTGACTGCATTTAAAGAGACAGGACAGAGATATTCCAAGTGGGAAAAGGGATTTTGTTTTTAGTTTGATCAGTTAAACAAGTTGAGAAAATACACCAAGGGCAATCTGTTCAGACTAGAGGACCATTTAATTTGCTAGAAATAATGCTAAAAGGAACTGCTCTGCAAGAAGGAATTGCACAGAAACCCATCACCAGGAAATAGTATGCCTACCTGATGGGAGTAGCAAATGAAATGCAACTGACTGGAGCAGATACAAAAATTTTAAAATTGCAAATGCCTGTAAACATTGACCCATTAACAGTAAAACAGCCATTTAAACTCACTAATTCTAAATGCACCTCCCCTCATTGAGAAAACACTGACATTTGGTTTACTGATGCCTCAGCAATAAGGGTAAATGACAGATGGCAGTATAAAGCAGCTGCATTAGAAATTACCACCAGACAACAAGTTACAGAAAATGGTGAAGACAGTGTACAGGTAGAGAATTAAGGGCAGTTGCTCTAGCAGCACAAAACAGAGTAGAAGTTATCTATGTTGACTCCTGTGCCATGTGGACAGGTGCCACACGATGGCTCTGTCAGTGGTAACCCCTGAACAGGGAAGTGAGAACTCAAGATTGGCAACTATTACTAAATATAGCCAGAAAAGCACTATTCAAGATGGGATGGGTGAAAACCCATGCCAAGGACAATAAAACAGCCACAAACTGGAACCAAAAGGTGAATTGATTAAAATTAGGAAAATAAAAATAGAAAACTCTTTAAATCCCAAGTGATATTTGTTGGGAAAATGGCTACATCAAAAATTAGGTCACAAAAGTTAAAAAGTGCTTTACTTTGCTGCACAGAGCAAGGGTTGACCTATAAACAGAAAAACTTTTGAAATTATTCTTACAGAATATTCACAGTGTAGATTGAAATTACAAGCAGATCATCCTGGTAAGGCACTGCCTCTACATATCAGTGAAGGGAAAACTTTATGATCTTCGTGGCAAATTGATTATATCGGGCCATTCAGATACTCTGCAGGATAATGGTATAGCCTCACAGGGGTGTAAGTAGTCTCTGGCTTGCTTATGGCAACTAAGTGCCAAAAGGCTAATGTATGAGGGCTATTGTTTTGGCTCTCTAGTCTACCTACTCCTGATGTCATCCAAAGTGATAATGGCTCACACTTCTCATGTAAGGAAGTGCAAGAATAGTCAAAACCAGAAGAAATTCAATGGGTATTCCACACCCATATTATCTGTGATCATATGGGCTGGTAGAAAGAATTAATGGCTTATTGAAAGAGAACTTTGGGTCACACAAGGCCCAGTGGGATACTTGACTTTCCAAAGTACTTAATCAATTCAATAATCAGTATGGGCCCACTGGAGCCCTGGGATCCAAGCATTCATTGCAAAAGCTGAGCTTGGCACTCTACATTCTGATGAAAGAAAATACCCTATAGCCTTACAGCCAGGACAACCTGTTATGGTAAATTTACCACTAATGGAACTTTACCGATGACTCTAACTAAATGTTGTGATCCACTTGCCTGGGAAGCTATTGATAGCAGTTATATAAAACATACCATCCCTGATCAGAGTCCCCAGAAAGGAATAAATCTATCTAGACAGCAAATCAGGAAGACAGATGTGGGTCTCCACCACTGCAACTGGGAATCTCCCATGGTGCTTCCCTATGGTGCAGATGCACAGTTTGGGCATGGTCCTCTGTGGTACTTCTCCATGCAGAGCTTTCTCTGCTGTGTGTGGTACCAGAGCACCGAACCATTCTGCAGTTGCAGGTCTCTGGGTGGAGAAGGAGTCATCCTTCTGCCACGAGAAATCACATGATCCCAGTCTTCTCCAAAGTGGCATATGGACACTCCCCTTAGTATTAGCAACACAACGCTAGTTTGCATGACTTGAGCTAACACGCTTAACTTTCAGCTCAGAAGGGTTTTTTTTTCATAATCCTTCAGCTCCCATTAGAAACCCTGGCAAATGAGTAACACCCTTTTTTCTTCTGTTTGCAATTCTATGTAGTTCCAACATAAGAGACACTGAAAAGACTTTGCATTCTCCTGAAAGCCACAAACAGGAAAATAACTTCACCGTGCCACACTGAAGCACATATATATATGCATTTTATATCTCCTGTTCACCAACCACTAGTTTTCTTTCTGTTTCTCTATACAATATTGATGTAGTTAACACAAAAGGAAACATTTCTGCAGCTCTGGTTATATGGAACACTGTCTCTGTACCTTTCTACCTCAGTGACTTTCCAATTAATTTCAGGTGTTGGTGGACTGCATTTTTCCATCAAGGTGACTCCAAAAATTTCTCTGTCTCTGCTATTGTTTATCTCCATAATTGTCTTGTGGAACATAATGAAATTCAGTGTGAAATAACCTGATGAAATATAATATGCCCCCTCTTCATCTAACAGTCTAGTAATTTCATTATAGAGGCTTATCTATCTTGATAGGACAAGGGCTAATGGCTTTAAACTGAAAGAGGGTAGATTTAGATTAGGTATAAGAAAGAAGTTCTTCACCATGAGGGTGGTGAGGCACTGGAACAGGTTGCCAGAGAAGTTGGAAATGCCCCATTCCTGGCAGTGTTCAAGGCCAGGTTGAATGGGGTTTTGAGTAACGTGATCTAGTGGAAGGTGTCCCTGCCCATGGCAAGGGATTGGAACTAGATGATCCTTAAGGTCTCTTCCAACCCAACCCATTGTGCGATTCTATGATTAACATGGACTGCAGGAAAAGGACTGTAAAGAGAAAAAAACCCCAACCTTTCTTTCAGAAGTGACATTTTCAGAGGTATATTTTCAGCTCCCAATGCTCTATCCCTGAAGTCAGAAATTAAAACAATAAAATCAATTCAAATTCACATTGTTACAAATGATGATAGTAAGAATTCCAAAACAATATTAGTTACATAACCTCATCAGGTCAATATAGTCATACTACCTTTGATTTCACTGGTGCCTCACTTATTTGCAATTGACTGTTGTACCTGTCACTTCTGACTTTCAGAATCACTTCTCAAAGTAGTATTCAGCATCTTGTAATTCTTACATACTTTGTTCTTAGAAGATTCCAGTTACATGGGCTGTAATGATAGATGTTCCAGTATACAAAACTCTGTTCCGGATTAGCAAGATGTTTTCACTATAAATCTTCCACGTAATATTCATATCATCCAAAACCCTGACTTTTTTAAAAACATAAATTAAAAGAACCCTTTAGATATATATGAAAAAGAAATTTTACAGAAAAAATACACTGAGTATTAATTTTCCAGCAGAGTTCTTCAGGGTCTGGTCTAGTCTATTTAATATTTTAATTTACATAGTGTGTACTGTATAGATTTCAAGGTTTTTTGGTTTTTTTTGGTTTTTTTTAAATCAAATAGTGGTGTGAAAATGTTTCCAGTGATTTACAGAAGTTTATTACACCAGTGTCATTATTTTTGTTAATGATATTGCTCATCCAATGAAAAATGACACCATATTAGTGTAACAAGATCTATTTATTATAAAACCTATTGATTGCCAACAGATATACTTCCAGTATTTTATTTTTTTTAATTACAGATTCAGTATCAGAACTCCATTTTTTTCCAAGAATCAATGCTAATCTGACAGACCTAATTACGTGAACAATCTTTTTAATACTTTAAAATACTTTAATCAGGTTTTCTACTGTCTCCCCAACATGCTTTGTTCCCATTTTTCTTCCCCTCCTTCCTTAACCTGAGAACTTCCATAAATTCTTATGGACAATTAAACAATCAGCATTCAGAATCTAGAAAAGGCAACAGCTGGGGCATTAAGATTTCCTAAATTCCTTCTTCAGCTGATAATTTCAAAAGAAAATCTAACATTATTTTCTGTTGTTTAACACACTGCTCAGCTATTAATATAATGGGTGAACTTCTGATACATAGTCTGTCATTTTTCAGAGATATAGAATTCAAGTATTGCTGAGACTTTTCCTTTACATACCTCCTTAGTATCACATACAATCTTTATAACTGCTGGACGAATTTAAGTAAAATGCAAAAATATGTCTCCATAGGACTAAGAACCAGGACATGATTTTCAGTCATCTTTGTTCTTCAGTATTCGGTGAGCAAAAGTGGCTTACTTAATGCAGCAAGATAAAGTTACTTCGGGATATTAGTAAAATTGTTCTGAATCAGTGTTTTCTAATTATAAAACTACTTTTCCCATAAGTTAAAAATTAAATGATTACTATAGTGTTGTCCCATGGAAGTGTAAAATCATTTGTTACTTATCCGTTTGAATCTTCAACTTTGATATTAGATCACAGACCAAAAATTTTGAAAACTTTTTTTTTTTTTCATTTTTAAAGACAGAACTTGTACATGATCTTAGATGTCAGGGAATGGTGAGGTCAGGCAGGAAGTTGGGAGCCAAGGGTGAGGGTGGCCAGAAGAGCAGAAGCTCACTGAGGGGCACAGTCCCATGGTGTCTGACCAGGAGAGAAGGGCTGGGACAGGAATAATGACCAGGGTGTCCGATGGCCAGGCAAGTCCTCAGTGACCAGACATTGCTAATGCTGTACTGTAAGTCTGTGCCCATGAGCCAGAGCCAGGACAAGGACGAGGACCAGAACCAGGACAATGATCAGAACCAGGAAGGCACAGCTGCAACCTAACTTCAGCCATGACCCAGAGTGAGTGCCTGCATGGAAATGCTGCTCCCATGTGAAGCAGAGAAGGTACCAGACAGGTTTGCTGCTGCTCCTTCTCATCCAGCCCTTCTCAATTACCTGATTGTGGTTGCATAGCTGCACTGTATCAAGCAGCATTTGATAGTACAGACAAGCACGTGGGGGACATGGTGTGTTCAAAGCCCAACACTGGGATTTGGCTTTCAGCATTGCCTAGTTTCAGAAGAAAGGTAAGATTACATGTGAGCACATTTTTCTAGAATATTTCGTATAATAGGATGTGACATAGTTACACGACAAGATGCTAGCTCCCTGCCAAAATATATTTGACAAAAAGCTATTTGCAACTCAGGAAAGCTATCAATTCACAAATTCAAACTGAAGTTATCATGGCAGCCTTATTGGTATACAAATGTCTTGCATCTGTTCTTTTAACAGATACAGATGATAACAGTGGGATGCTGGCTCTTTAATGCTAAACAGAAGGTATTTACTTTACCCTGTACAAATAACAAAATACAAATTTGTCTTAAGGTTTACTGTATAATTTAAGATAAAAAACAACCAAAATCTTACTATGCCATGAAGTGTTTCCTTCAAATAAAACATGTTTTCATCTAGTGAATATTCTTTGATTTCTCCATCTTCCTAAAAACATAGTAAACCGCTTGTCACATCATGACATTAAGGAATGATATACTGAAACGTATCTCTCACTAAAGGGAACACAGCGAACAGCAACATACACAAATGAGACAAAAAAACGCTCATATACAAAAGCAGCAAACTATACGACAGCAGTAAAGATAAGCACAGAAGAGCTGTTTTCCTGCTTGTATTACTCTGTATAATTTACATTTATATTTAAGTATTTACGTTATCATTCCTTCATTTTCTGCCATCTTAGAGGTAATTTTTCATGACATTTCCATTTCAGAAATTAGGTCATTATTTATGAACTCTCCATGACCTCTCCATTTTCCTTAATAGAGTTTTATAGGAGAAATCACTGACATGGACAGTGAGCTTGAGAGCACCCGCAGCAAGTTTGCTGATAACACCAAGATGTGTGGTGCAGTCATCACACTGGAGGGAAGGGATGTGCCATCCAGAGGGACCTTGACAGCCTTGAGAGCTGGGCCCGTGCAAACCTCATGAAGTTCAAGAAGGCCAATTGCAAGGCCCCGCACATGTGTCAAAGTAATCCCAAGCACAAATACAGTCTGGGCACAGAGTGGGCTGAGAGCAGCCCTGCACAGAAGGGCTTGGGGTTATTGGTGGATGGAAAATGGACTATGAGTCAGCAATGTGTGTTTGCACCCCAGAAAGCCAAACGTAATCTGGGCTGCACCAAGAGAAGTGTGGGCAGAAGGTGGAGGGTGGTGATTCTGTCCCTCTACTCTGCTCTTGTGAAACCCCACCCAGAGTGGTGTGTCCCGCTCCGGGGCCCTCAGTATAACATGGACGCAGACCTGTTGGAGGGGATCCAGAGGAGGGCCACAAAGGTGATCAGGGCGCTGGAGCACCTTCCTTATGAGGACAGGCTAAGGCAGTTGGGGTTGTTCAGCTGGGAGAAGAGAAAGCTTCAGGAAGACCTTCTAGCCACCTTCCAGTATTTAAAGGGGGCCTACAGGAAAGATGGGGAGGGACTTTTTATCAGGGAGTGTGGGGACAGGAACAAGGGGTAACACTTTTTATCTGAAAGAGGGTAGATTTGGATTAGCTATAAGGTAAGACGTCTTTACTTTGAGGGTGGTGACAACTGGAACAGGTTGACCAGAGCAGTTGTGGATACTCCCTCCCTGAAAATGTTGAAATCTAGGTTGGATGGGGCTATGATTCTTTTACATGTCTTTGACTTCTGTTTGGAAAAATAGACACATTTTTATTTGAAATTAATCAGATTTGGGACACTACTCAACTATAACTCTAAGACATTATATATTAAGAAAAATATATAAATATTTTGAGAAATTTCTTGGGTTTGAAGGTCTATCTTTCTTAGGCCCTTGGTTGTTCATGGAAGTAAGTGTGTTGTACAAAGCCCTGAGCAACTGGTCTGAATTCACTGTAAACTATGCAGGAAGTTCAACTCTAGACAGTTCCTGGGTTCCCTTTAACTTTATTATTTCTATGATTTATGAATTCAAAAAACATTCTTCATCACCATTGACATTTATTTGGAGTCTAATTAGTTGATCTATTCTGTGACCAAAATGATCAAGATTTAAAACATGTGGGGTTTTTTTTCAAAAGGGATAAAAGGATAAAGAGTGAGGCCTTTGCCAAGTTGTTTGACTGATTTTTCTAGTAAATTTTCTAGGAAATCTACAAACAGTAAGTTTTTCATGCTTCCCTGAAACAAAAATATCTTTACATCTATGATTTTTTTGTTCACTATAATTATTTTAAAATAGACACAGAAATATACTAGAAATGAAAAGATAGATTTTTCCATACAAGGCAAATTGACATCATAAATATTTATTATTTAGACAGATAATTTGGCCTCTGTTTACTATTTTTGAAAGCAGTATTATTATGGATGAAGTATAGCTGGAAAAAAACCTTCTCACATACAATCTGATTATATAATTTCATGTTCTGTTGGCAGAATTTGTTATTAAGCTCTTGTTTTCAAATGTTTGCCTTTACTTGACAAGTGTTTTGTGTGAAAGAACAAAACAAAAACCAAACACCCTATGGCACATTAGTCAACTATCCCTCTTAGGTGTTCTATATTCATGAGGTGATGTTCTAGCTGTGTAATTTAATACATTTTTCCACCTGAAATGCATGTATGTAATTAAACAAATCCCAGCTACATATTTGGCGTTTGTCTGAACACTCAGATGAATAAACATTCTCTTTCACATATATTTGTAAAGGAAAATCAGAAGAGGTTGCAAAGCCAGTCAAAACAAAAATAAAATACATCTAACCATTTTAAGTACTGGAAAAGTCACAGCATAGTGAAAGATATGTCTCTGTGTAGGGCTCTCCCAGTGTAAACATGGAAGGCTTTTTTAGAACAGAAGCAGCCTTAGGCTCTAGATGATGTATACACAGTTTTTTCTTTTGTCTAGTAGAGGCCAATAGGTTACAGTGGAGGAGGTTGGGACATTTAGAAAGGCATGTGAGTCAGAATAAGGAATCAGTGTAGTACTTATGTACCATGGGTAAATGCATATCTAAAAGCACCACTAAGACAAGTGAGTCCTGGTCTACAACTGCCCAGTTTGAGATGACAATATTAATCCAACATCTGCTTGCAAACAGAGAAGCACAAGTGAACTTTATCATGTTACTGTTGTCAGCTTCACAACCTTGTTGAAGGTTTGGAGATGGAGACAAGAGAGTGACAGGAGTCCCAGTAACAACCATTAATTTGCCTTAGATAAAGAATCTGTCCTGGGATTTGGTAACTTCCACGATTTGTGCCAACAGTCTAATTCAGAAACCAATAAAAAGTGAAGATAATCACCCCTTGTGGTCAAAACTCCATACTTGGACTTTCCACTTAACCCCAAAGATTAAGCCCAGGTGGAAAAGCTATGTGTTGAAACTGGGACTGGGTTGTGCTCAGTGGTCAGAGTGTCTGGTTTCCCTGGATCCATGGAGCAGGTCCAACCCAGACCAGAGGAGCTGGGGAGGCAATTAGAGTGTGGATTGGGGTGGGGGAGTGTGTGTGAAAGAGATTCTGTATCTGTTAAAAGGGAAATCTTAAACTAGAAATCATTCTCCATTCTCTATCCACACTTCTTAGTAAATACATGTTAGATTAAATATCACAGTTCTTGCAACCACTCCACCCACAATTCCCCTGTGACATTAGGAATTCATTTGAGGGACTATTAAGATCTGGAGCTTTCAGATGACATACACTACATAATAAAATTGGATGTTGTGCCCTAGCAGTGGCAAGCATGACAAGACGAAAATATCTTATTAAATTCTGTTCCTTTATCCTTTACCATAAATATTACAGAGACAGGAACTCTTGATCAGGCCATTTATTTCAACCATCTACAGAATTAAAGAAATTAAACATTCTAAGGAAATAAACAAAACAAAAACCTGGGTTTTTCAAGGAACAAGCACAAACTGAAGGAGTTAATAAATGGAAGATAAAAGAGTCTGATGAAGTCAAAATAACATGTACAGCATTGGGAACTGCAATATCAGTCACATCTAAACCATTTTAAAGGAAGGAATTATTTCTAATTTTCAAAGAGAAATTAAGTTCTGTCAAAAAGAAAAAAAAAAGAAAAAGAAAAAATTTTATTAGAGCTTCCTGGTGCATAATAAAGAATGTCTGAAAGCTCATTAGTTCTATGTGTCAAAGTTTAAGATTTTGCATAATTATCTCAATCAAGTGAAAATAAGAGATTGTGTTACAGCTTTCATTTTGTAAAGCATGATCATAAGAGCAATTGATGATAAATTAATTACATTAATCTAGCCACAGATATGGGGACACCTGCAAATAGGAAGAACTTGTAGAAAACAAATTTTGAAATACGAAATGGTAAATTGAAAGGTACACATCTTTAAATAGTTATAAACTGGATGTCTCTTTTATTTATTTTTTTTTTTTTTAAATAACATTCAATTGATGTTTTTACTGGCAATTATGTGTTTTTTCTCTCTCGATATTTTAATAACACTTTTCTATTGACGTAAACAGGTTTTATATATAAAAAAATGTACAGGCTGTCCCTTTCAGAATCTGGATTGAAGTTTCTCTGTAAGGTAGATATGTCACATATGATAGGGAGACAGTATTCTAAGAAACACAGAATTTTGTTTGAAGGTCCTTAAGCAAACTAATTAGAACCCAATATGAGTTTAAATTATTATGCATATCATTCTTCATTAAAAATGGAAGCAGCTAAATAACTAATTTTCATTACAAACCCATTACAGAATAAAGTGTTGATTCATGAGTGTGATGGACAAGCCATATTGAGAACTTTGACAGGGACCTGTTCTGGCAGAAGGCTTCTCAGCAGGGAAAAAGGGGCATATTGGAAGAGGAAAGTCTGCTCCAGCTGGTCAGGATCCAGATTTGTGTCATTATAGTCTAACAAGAATCAGACCTGGCTTCCTGAGTTAGGGACCAATTACACCTGGTCATTTCTTCAGCTGTATACATGATCTCTTGGAAACATAGCTAATTAACAGGCTAACTCAGTAAATATCTATTCCTTGACATTACAGACAAATAAAATATTTTCCCTGTGAAAATATTAATTATTCATATGAATATTCAATATTCATTTTTATGAACACAAAAATACATGGAAGAAATGACAAAGTATAAAAAGGATTTTTTTTACTTTGAAGTCTACCCTCTACTTACTAAACAGTTTATGTGATACAAGTGGTACAAGTATACTCTCAGTCTAGCCAGAAAGTACATACTATTACAGTAAAAAATGTTGATATGTTTGTAACAATTCAGTACTTACTTGTATATCACCTGAAAAATTATATTTATATCATTGAAATTTCCTGCATTATTCCAAGGAAGGCATGACTTCTGTTTTGGTGAAGAGGTCAGTTTATTTGACTAACAAGCAGGAAACTTACTACTACTCAGAAGAATGCTGAAAAGAACAATTACCTCTTTAAGTAAAGCAATTAGAACTTGTTACTAAATTTCAATGATTCCACCCATAAATCTCTGCTCAGTAGATTATAAAGACTGTTATGAAAAGATATCCTGAAAATAATCCTGAAATTTTTTTTTCTGAATTTGTAATCTCATAAAACCAACTTGAAATAGTAGCAGTATTCCTAAATAAATTAAGAACAAATTATTTAAGCTTCAACTCTTTACCAACATTATGATTGTCTTGTTTAAAAGCAATACCATAGAAATATCAGTTGATCTTGTTTTAATATAATGAACCTTATTATCTAGGAAAAAATATGCAGATGTACAAAGCAAGTTTCTTTGACCAGTGACACTGGTGATCCAAAACTCACTTACTTTACATTCAAGGGCCATTATACCATCCTAACCTGGTTATATGAAAATGAATGTATATATAAGAAAAATAATTGACTGGATAATAAATCTTCTCTATCTCTGTGAAAAACAGAAATTGTGTGGGCATTGGACTTGAGAAAAGACTGAAATGGTCTGACTGACTGAGGCAAAGCTAAAACAGGGTCCAGATTGTGGATCTCACCTTTGCTGGGATCAAGTTTGGGTTTAAAGTTGATTCCTGACTTTAGTAACTAAGACATTTTCAAAAAAATGGAATGGATGATTAATGCAAAGCAAATAAAAATGTTAGTAATGTCCAAACTGATTTTATGGTTCCATGTTATCTTGAAGAATCTGGAAGTCCCTAGCAGAAGACACCTAAAGCTACTCAAAATCCTAATTCAGTCAGTTTTATCATGGTCTATAATCTTAATATATATAGCAGTTTTTACTCAGCTCTGGTGATTTTTTAACACTGTATTTTTTTACCCAGAAGAAAAATATGAGTTTGACTGCCAGTGTACCTCAAGAAACAAACTCTTTGCAGGATTAAATAAAACATCTAAATGACTGATGTGAACCACTAAACTGAAAATCTTGCTGCAAGACTGATTTTATCATTATTCAAATTTCCTTCCAAGAGTACTACCCTAGGGAATACCCCACTAGATGAAGAAAGGTGCTTTTATTATTTTGTTATTACTTTCTCTTCTCCTTTTCAAGAACTATCTTACCTTGTATATGTTATATTTTATTTATTCCTCCTATTTCAGAAGAATGATGTACCAGATAATTAGCAGACATAAGTTTGATCATCTCACCTAAGAATTGGACTTCAGTAAAGCCCATCTTAAATTTTAACCATTTTCCTTTCAAATATTTTTGTGTAGTCATGAATAATCCTGAAATCATGATTACTAAAAGATAATTGCTTGACATATGAAGCATCTGCAACCTGTTCTTGCCTTATTCAGAATGGCCAGTGTCAAGAGGAATATTTTGAAATTAGTAGAACAGTGGTTGTGTAACATTAATCTAAAAAGACAACTTTATTACATAAAACCATATAAACATTGAAAGTAACATTGAGGCACATTTTTTACTGGCATTTAAATTCTTTATTTACTTTTAAAAGTAAATAAAGTCAAAATTTACCTTTTTAATAAAAATATTTTATGTTTACTTGATGCTTTTGTAAAGGTGTTTCTGAACTGTTTTGTCCAGATTTTAGTTTGTTGTGTTTTTAATTTAATTAGAAAAAATAACATATTTCTCATTTTTAATACTTTCTTCATGACCACATCAAGCTACCTTTTCAGTAATTAGAATGAAAGAGTTGATGGGTGAAGAGAACAGAATCATGAGATGAAGGAACTGTACCATGTAACTGCTGTGTAATGTATCAAACACAAAATGATTGTCTACTTTCTAATGAAACTTTCCAGATTATCTAAAAATGTTTCTCATCAAAATCGATTGAATACAAGTTATTTTGTATTTTTATATCTAGTATGGATAACCTCTTTTTAAATTTTTAATTAATTGTATATACATACAGATATTTTCTATAAAATTGCAGATGTCATAATCAAAAAGTTTTAGTGACAACTATAACAGTGCCATTTCTTTGCCAAACTGAAGGACACCTTCCTATTTTGAGAAATGTTTTTCAAGAAACCATTTTGATTATACTCATTAAATTGGGAAATGCTCTAGATGTTGTTGCTTTAGTTGTCTGTTCACAAAAAAATGTACTGTTAATGTATTAAGGCACATCATTCAAAGCCATTCTCTTGAAGTTTACACTTGCTATAGACTTTGCCTTTAGTTAGAATAAGTGTCTGACTCACTTGAAGACTCTCAGTTTATGAATAATAATACCATACAGGTTGGAATATCAGGCACTATAAATTTGCAGTACTGAATTTTCATTAATTTATCACTGGCCTAAGTAGTAGAATTTATTCAGTTCAACACACATAAGTAGACCTTTCCAGCTTTTTGGGCGTTCCTTATTTATTAACCTCCTGCTGTCTTTTGGATTATTCTCTTGCCTTCTAGTACCATTCATTTAACAGGAGCTTCAAATTTAAGGTACAGTCTAACCTGTTTGCTTCAGACCCCTGAAAATGTTGACATACTTAACAAAGTAATATTCCTAAAGTATGTATGCACAATCCCTACAGAAGCACTGAAGCACTTAAGAGTAATAAGTGTCACAGAACACGCCTTGCACCTAAATTTATTTTAGCATGTACACTACATGGTAATTTAAAATTTACCTTAATGAATGACCAAGAAAAAAAAAAAATCCTGTACATAAAGATTATCTTTTTGTTCTTTTTTTCTTCAGAACCTTCTCTGTGACTATGAAGTCATACGCAGAGAGGAGATAAACTCAAAGGAACTGAAAAAGCATGACTTAAATGCAAAATTTATTGCTGATTTAGTTATCTACTTGTGTATAGATATATAATAAAAATTTAATAAAATTAAATACACAATCTATTAAAATAATACATTTTGTAATTTTTATGTGGTTTTATTAGGAACTGTTAATTAGCCTCTTTTGAAGATAAAGTCTTATACTGCAGTTTAATGTATAACTTTCTTTTGCCTTGCTCTTCAAGGTATTTAAGATAGGAAAATATTAAATTCCATTCATTATACAGTTTCCTTATATTGCATGCTGCAATCCATAATTCTATGTCTTTTGAATATCTTCAGATATTCTAATACTGAAACATCCATGTTGTATGACATAAACTGTTGTAAATAGCTTAATTATTTGCAATTTATAGAAATCAGAAAATCTAGAGCGATAGACACTTTTATTAACTAACAAAAGTACACTGATACAAGATAATCATACAAAGAAACATACCAAAATATTGAGATGTTTTAGAATGCATATTTATGATTTTAGGCTCCTACTTTAAAATATAATGACTTTTGTGACACAAAAGTAAAGGTGTCCTAATTACTCAGTTTTCAATAAGCAGAGGATGAAAAATCAAGGGTTGTTCTGTAACACCACTGAAGATTATGATAAATCCTATCTTTGCTCAGAGAAAAATCCTCCAGTAACTGCCGCTTTGTATAAAAATGCAGATTCCGATGCAAAACTACATTTTTCTTTGGGACATCTTCTGCTGCATAGACATATAATCCAACCACTAGAACATCATGGATGCCACAGACAAATTCCTCAGTTCATTAGGGGTGGGGCAAATATGCCAGGAGGGAATCCCAGCCACAGGCAATGAAGAGGGTTCTTGAAAATATTCAGTGACTTAGTGAAAAAGAAAGATAGTTTTCCCTTAGATCTTTCAGTCTATATTTTTTTTTTATCACACTTGCTATGAAATCGTAATTAACTAAACATGGCAAGAGCTCTTATTCTGTGACTATGATTAGGCTAAGGGTTCTTTGTCATTTCAATTACACACAAAAGAAGGAAACATCCAAACATCCTTCCTGAGTAGAAGGAAATAAGGAAGGGACTGAGAATACAACCTCATCTGAATATGAGTGATTACACTCTTTTTCTTTGGAAATTGATATGAACAGATTTTATTGTAGAGCTCTCTTGATTATGAAGGGCTTACATGTCAAAATGTTGAAACACTGATAACTTTTCCTTTTAGGCCATGTTTGGAATTTGCAAAGTGGTTTAAAACTTGTTTCTATCTTCTTTCTTTTATTTACACATAATTTCTGGATATAGTTCTCCCCTCCCCCTCTAAATATAAATACACTACTAGCTCAAAATCATTAAGAAATGTATGCTATGTGTGTTAATTTTTATTGTATGAAAATTTTCAGTGATGTATAATAGTGTGTGGGTTCTTTAAAATTAATTAATACAGTACATATTTAGTGTATCAGTTTAAATTTTAATAGAATTTTAAAAGTAGCAAATGAATTTGAACATTTAATCCTGCTTAGGAAGAATTCATCATGTTCTTCTATGGATAAATCCTTATTTAGAAATAACTGGATTAGAGAAAATCTTTATCCTAGTCAAGACTTTAAGAAAAAACTTTCCAGTCAACCATGTATTCTATGCATAAGGTATGAACACAGACAAACAGATGATCTGAAAATTCAATCCATTTGTTTCATTGTTTCATTTCTTGTAGAAAATAATTGTGATTTCTAGCTAACATGTATTCTAAATTTCATTAAGTGGATTGTGGATTCCATTAAATCTTGTGAATCCAAAAAAATATGAATAAGCTTCTTAAGTCTTTTGGCTGACTTAAACATTCTAAACTAATAAAAAAGTGAAGCTTTAATTGATTTAAAACTTGTTTTTCATACGCACACGTAATTATGGTTTACCAGATGTCCACCTCTCAGTTTTACAGAGCTTATTTTATCCATCTTGGTGGGTGAGTTTTGCCAACCATCTGTACTGCTGTGCATGAATAGCCAATTATGAAAACCAGAATTTTTTGAAAGTGCTTTACTTCTTTCACGATTGTTCACTATGACTCACCAGTGTTTCATCCCTTATTACAAATTCACAGTGCTGTATATGAAGTCACTTTAGCGCAATATTCTTCTAGTTCATCTGTTACATTCCATGTTTGAGGCACGTAATGAATGTTATATATGAGAGAGAGAGATAATGTGTTTTGGAGGAGTATGTATAAAAGTGAACTGCTTTTGGTAAAGCTTTTTTTGTGGTAAAAAAGTCTGAAATAAGAAAGATAAGGGAATGACACAGTCGGTTTCAGAATAATTTCTCCAGATACTGTACATGTATATCAGGAATTGTTTTGATTTTGATTTTTTATATTTTTTAAATATGTATCTGTCAGTATGTAAATACTGAAGAATAATATCATGGCAATTTGACCTTGACACCAAACTTAGTAGAGTATATTAAAAGGCATTCTTGAACTTTTCAAGGGACTGGTGGATCTGTGCAAGAGAGAGAGTTTTTATTTGATAAATGCAAGAAGTAATTCATCCTTCGAACATCAAGAGGATGCTAGATAAAAGAGCATTACAGTATAAACAAAAAGGTCAGAAAAAATGTTAATGCATTTTAGTATAGTGGTTCTCACTCTGTGCTTCATGGTCACTGGGGACATTGATGATCATATTTGTTATTTTGCCTTCTTGTTTTTCCTACATTGCTTTAATTGCTGAAAATATGTTTTACCAGTAAGCAGTGCCTGTAATTAACCCAGTGATGTCACATCATAATGAATGATATAAATGTCATTTTAGCACATATGAATGGCAGAGAGCCATCTGGTGCAAAGTTTGATAGCTCCAGGAAGCTTTCAGGGTTTTTTGGTTCTAATGAAATCTAGCAGAATATTGATTAGGTAGATATGTTCATACTTACAAGAAATTACCAGGGTTATTTTACAAGCCACTAAGCAAACCCACTGAGGATTTTCCTTCTGGTAACTTAAAGTATATTTTCTAATTTTCTGTATAATTCTTTTCATATTTTGCCATTATACATGTTCTGTCTTTGAATATCTTTCTGAACTACATTAAAGGTTTTCCTTCTGAACTTTATTTATCATCAATTATTAAAGTAATATATATTGCTATATTTTAAGCTATAATATGTGACACAAATGACATGATAGTTCAGGAGACTGGCCATACCTTATGCACCTACTTGATTGTTCATTTTCCTCTTCACGTACATTTCTTGCTGGGCTTAATATACTCCTTTGACATATAACAATATTTTTTTTCCTTTGGGAAATTGCCCTTATATTCATTCTGTTTCATAAAAATATGTCCACTTCACATCTAGTAATAAATTGGATTTTTACTGAGATTTTTAAAAAGAAGTTAGTGTATCTGGTCCTGATCCTGCCACCGGCACAAGAAGAGATATAATGTAAATAGAACCTTGCAGAAGTACATGGTGATTTGAACTGCCTGGAAAAACAGCTAGCTGTTATAGTAAAACCTCTCCATCTCTGTTGTGTTCATGCACTTACAAATAAGAAAACATCTCCATCTGGCATGTTCTCAACTGAAAGTACTTAGAAATACAGGGCAGATATTCTTCCAACCCTAGCAAAAATCAGAGAAGCCATGCAGACATTTAGATACACTACAAGTATCTTGACAGATTCAGAATCAACCTTCAAGTTCTATATAAAACCGCAAAAAACATAAAATAATTTAGATTGGAAGGCAGCTCTGGTGGTCCCATGCTCCAATTCCTTGCTCACAGTTAATCTCTTGCCCAGTTAATCTCTGAATATCTTCTTTCATTTTATGTGTGTCACCTCCTCTGGATTTGCGTTAGTATGGCAACACATCTCTGGTACTACGGAACTAAAAGCTGAACGTGATAATCCATGTAGGATCTCACAGGTGTCAAACAGAGGGTAATAATCATTCCCTTGACCTGCTGGGGACCTTATTGATGGTGCAGTCTTTTACAGGATTATCTTTCATTGCTGATGTACTAAATTACTTTATTTCTTTGAATGATTTCTTCTGATTATTTTTTCAGGAAACAGACTGATAGATAAGGGTGAAAAATATTCTGAGAGAGAGGTTTTTCTGGAATTTAAATGTTGATAAATGCAGACTGTCTTGTTAAAGCTCACTATTTCTTTACGTTGTCATTTTGTTCCTGATTCAGATAACCAGATTCGGGTGTACAATTCAGTAACGGAGGTGTCTGGTGTTATTTGATATGCCCTGAACTCGAGACCTGTCTCCATCTGCCAGAAGAACATGGGTCTCTCGTAGGTCTCGTGATGTACTACAGCCCTGTGTAGATGGCCTGAATAACTTAAGGATGAGTTCCTGTCTAATCAGTGACAAAGGGCATTGTATTCAGTCAGATTTACCAGTCTAAAACTGAAGTATTTAGAGCTAGCTGACTGAGGAATTAAAAGAATTAAGTTCAAAGAAAGGGTGTTTCATAGCTCTGAGACCTGTGTCAGGATTCCTAAGTCATTCCTTCATTAACAGTACTGATTCCATTACACTGACAATAAGGAGGGCTTCAACAACTAGATACCTAGCTACTAGATGTCTGGGGCAGGTAAAATAAACCCCGTCTTGACCTACATATGCCAGTAGCATGAGCTTCAGTCCTGTCCATGGTTTTGAAAAATCTTCATGAGAAATGACACTAGAATATCAGATTCAATTTGTGTTACAGATGTATTTATGTCGACAATTTTTGTCTGGATCTAAATAGGTGACGAAAATGTATTTTTATATTGATTGATTGATTGATTGATTGATTGACTGATTATAGATAAATAACATAGAGACATTCTGTGATAAGCTTTGAGTCTTTAATTATTATTATGTACAAACAATAACCTCTCTCAGCAATGTCTTACAGAAGGTTTTAATTAAATATATGAATACTTTCTCTCAGATTGTATGCATATATATGTTTTTTAGCTAATAGGAGATACAAACTATTTCTGCTTTAACTTTTGTTTTCAGGTTTTGCTATTCTTGACCCTTTATCTTCATGTTTATATGTATTTAAAAGGAATCGTTAACATCTTGGATACACGATTTTGACTGAGTGGGCTACTTTAAAATATTTTAAGCATTCGAGACTTTAATTTAAATAATGCAAGAAATAAAGGTGTACTCCTTAGAAACTAATAGAAAAAATGTGCCATAGGTCAAGAGCTCCCTCTTCTGACCACCAGAACCATCAGAATGTTAAGGTTTCTTAAACAAAATCTGCTCCTATCCAGAAAGGTAATTTAATGGTCCTGTGCCTCTAAATGTTTACATTGCTTTGCCAATATTTTTTCATGTCCAGATCAAACCTAAGTTTCTATACAGGTTTAAAAAAACCCATGCACCCCCACAATCTTTTAGTTAAATCATGCATTTCCTAAAGGGAAAAAAAACTTTCCAGATTAATAGTGGTTCACCATTCCATTATATATAGTTAAACCAGACTATACTGTATATATATATATATATATATATATATACACATATATATATATATATTTATATATATATATATAAATGACATCCAGGACCAGCAGGACAGTTGTTGGGAGCTACCAACAGCCAGCATTCTTGTTGAGATGTCATCTAAAGCTGACAGCTGGGGAGGGATGGATGACAGAAATTTTGCTTCAAATCTCCACGCATATGTAATTCACGCAGAGGTTCTCCATTTGAGTTCCAGTGCCCAGAAGTAGAAATTCCTTCCCCTGCAGTTCTGCCCCCCATACACTCCCCACCCCCCCTCCAGCACCCTACAAGGCCAGAAATTATCTTATTCTCTTGTTTCCACCTTTTAGTTTTCTTTTCAATAGTTAAAATACTTTGCTAGTATGTAGAAGAGGTAGTCTCCATTCTTCTTCAGTAAGTCCTGAAGCAGTGGAAAGTGAACAACAGTTGTCTATACCCTATATGACTTAAGCAGTAAATCCAGGAAGTTCCAGCCCCTGAAAACTCACCAGAAATTAAGTATCTGACTCTTGGAGAGATTTCAAATGTCTCTTTCTCTCTCTCCACCTCTTTTAACATTCTTTCCATGAAGATCCAATTGTGGAGGCCTGACTGGCTATTTTCTCATTCTCTGTATACAGAATTAAGCTTTACATGCAAACCCACTGGGAAACAGACAGCTATTAAGTATGTAGATTGATAGTTAATGATGGAAACTAGGAGTAGACAGGGTCTGAGAATAAATTATTTCACGGCAGCATATGCATGACTGAAATGAAATAGGTGGCCACCTTTCCACTTTCTGTGGAGCATGGTCTTTAAGGAATATGTAGGCTGTTGATGGAGGAAGCCTACCACACTGAATTCATTCAGTCAAAATAATTATAGGAATATTTAATATTTGAATGTGTAGGCATGATGTGTGTGTCACATTCTTCAGCCACACCAGAACCAAAGCATTTTTTACATATGTCCAAAAGGAGCTCTCCTGTGACACTTATTGTTCATTTAAACAAAAGAAATAGAAACCAGTGAGATACAGGAAACTCCAGTTGAACTGCAGTTTTTTAAAATATAGGTTTAGATTTAAAATTTTGCTTGAAGCACTACTTTAATCACATAGGTCTTTTGGGACATTACTGACTGACTCTTTAGTTATTCTATTAGTCTCACAAAGTGCTCAGCTCTCTCTAGGTATTTTACTCCTTACCCTCTATTAACTGTATCACCAACTATCTTTAATGTAGGATGTATTCAGAATTATTTTTCTTCTTTTTTTTTTTTTTTTTTTAGTCTATAGCACTGATTCTTTCTTAAAATTAAAAAAAAAACCACATTAAAAAATATTAGTTTTCTAATTAATACTGAATCTGTATCGATATAGATGCATGCATCTATATATGGAATGAATGCACACTACTGTAGTGCTAGGGCCTGAATAATAGGCCCTGAAAAAAAGCTGACCTCTAGCTGAACCCCACGACTAAATGTTATCCAATATTAGTATCTGTTAATTAGTAAAATCTGTATTTATTTGTATCTGATCATTAACAAAATATGTATGCTCACTAGTGAAGTATGTATCTTAGAATATAATTAGTAGTGATGATGAAATGCTGTGAGAATGTATTCAACTTTCCTTGCTCAGTCTTGTTCAAGGCTGAGAATCCAAGTATCTGGCCTTGTTAGAAACTCCCTTGTTCTCTCCCCTCCCCGAGCCCTGGCCAGGGTTTGGATGGAATCCAACAGGAGAATGAAACCAGAAATGTTCTGCTCAAAA
This sequence comes from Athene noctua, assembly GCF_965140245.1. Lineage (NCBI taxonomy): Eukaryota > Metazoa > Chordata > Aves > Strigiformes > Strigidae > Athene > Athene noctua. Next base: position 216,322,946 of record NC_134037.1, read on the forward strand.
CAAAGGCGCCAGCTATTCTGGCTTGCTGATATTTGGTATATAAGGCTGGATCCGCTTACCACAACTTTGGAAGCCTCACCTACAGGTGGATGCATCAGGTAGGACTTCCCACATGCAGGGAAAGGCACTCCAAACCCTTGCTGCAACTGGGGCTCCCAAAGGACTGAGGATCTGGATAATGGTAATGTACGCAAGTGGTGATGGATCTTTCTTAATCACTATTCTCCCTGTCGTGTAGTAATGATTTGATGCATTACCTTGTTTGTTCTTATTTTCTATAATTAACTGTATGTAGTAATAATTAAGTATACTATTCCGTATTTTTCTTATTGCTTATTTTCTGTATTAATTGGTTATCATTAATATTAACAGTAAAATAAGCCTATTCTTTTCACTCTGGTGTCTGAGTTTAATTGGCATCCTCAGTCAGAAAAAAAACTATTTACATATGTATGTGTAAACATCTTAAGCCAAAACCTGACATTATCACCAATGTGTTTCCTCTAACCTTAAATATTAGTCAGATTTGTACTTGAAAGAATCAGAACAATTTGACAAAGTAGTCAAATATACAGAAGAATGCAAGCAAATGCAAACTCATTTTGTTCAATTGGCAGGTGTGAGCAAGGCTGGGTCTAGAATTTATATTACGTTGTGAACACAGTGTTACACCTCAGGAAACAATCTCTGCTTATTAAATCACTTGATTTCTAGAAAGATTTACCAACAATTCTGTAGTCAGAATTCATAGATGTTTAAAATTAATGTGCTTTGTTGCAGAGTAATGATTTTCCTTAAGTATTTCCTTACTCTTGACTATTTCCTTATGTGATCCTCAGTCTAGAGCTGATATTCTTTCATTTCTCTCTCTCCAAAGATTCACCTGACATTTTTGTGTTTCATATTTATAATATACATCTGTTTTTCAGGGAATCTTGGTTATTGTAGGATTCTTCTGAAAGTCTTTAGCTTTGGTGTATTCTTAATTTCCTGAAATCTAAATATTACTCTTCTTATATCTTAAATACTACTGGATTTAAATAGGCTTACCCATCAGAAGGGCTTAGTTACTAATTACAACCTTAACACATAGTTTTGGGACATTGCTTCATGGTCATGCTGTTATTAGGCTCTTGCTAGACTCTTGGATTATTCAATTTTTTTAAAAAAATCATGTAACGCCAGTGGACTTTCTAAACATTGGTGAAAAACCTCTCAGAGTATGTCAAAGGGGCGGCAGCCCATCTCAATGAACATGAATTCATTTTGACATGCAGCGTGCATCAAAAGCCTCACAGAAACTCCAGCAACTAGAAGATAAAAAGCAACAAAGGTCAGTTTTTTAATCCACCTTTTGGTGTAATTTTCTGTCAGAGATGTCTTCTATATCAGTACAAAACCGAAGCTATTTAAGTTGTTACTACCTTTCTGAGAATTAAACCTAGACAACTAGTGGGAAACAGGATGTTCAGAGTGAAAAAATAAAATATAGGTGGTCACAAGCTTGTCTGGGGACGCTGTCAAGCTATAAAAAAATGAGTGCACAAGCATGAATGAAACGTTTATATTTGTATTTAAAGAATAATTGAAAAACAAGAAATAAAAGTAGGTGTATTTCTTCAAACAAAGTCTGTTACTGATTTAAAATAATGTTATCCACTGAATGACCAGTATGATAAATTTGAGCATGCTGGTTTAGTGATCTCTCACCTTAACCTCTCTATCTGGATGTGAAAATTAATGAGTTCAGAGCCTGAAGTAATAAAGCTTCAAAGGAATGACTTTGTAGAAATGTTTTTATGAAGAGTAGGTGATCATTGACAGCACATACTTTATGAGGAGAACTGCTCTGGACTAACAAAAGACATTTACTTCTTCATGTTACAGAAAATGTTCTGCTTTACAAAGTATTTAACATTAGGAACCACTTTTATAATTTGGTGCCTCGAGGAACTTAATTTTATAAGGTATCTTATGAAGATTTGGTGAGTGGTACTACTTTGCTTGAACTGTCAATGACTCCTTTGTGGCATTGCATAAATGTATTATGAAGCACTGTAATGAATAATAAAACTCTATTATCAGACTAAAAATTATCAGAGAACATTCATCACTTTCTTCTACCCCAAAATAATATAGAAAATTGCAACATCAGCATAAAGTCTCAAGAATGCCAGATGATTTGGAATAGAATGCGTCATTCAGCCATTTAGAAGCTGAATTATCCAAAGCTTTTAAGTTCTGCCCAGTGATCAGTACTGCAACTTTAATATGCATACAATATACTGTAGTATATGCTGTTTAAGCCTGTTTCTTAAAGCTGTGACTAGACTTGTTCTGTATGTTATTGATAGTGAGAATGGATAAACAGTGCTAACTGTTGTATAGTAGATTGAAACTATGTTCAAATCCCCAGTCAAGTTTTAGGGCTTAGTACCCAATTCTGACAATAGTTAGATACCAGATATCTCCAGGGTCTCGACAAAGACAGTAATGACTATGGATATGATTTATACATATCTGTCATACATCTATAATCGAAAATATAAGGTAGATAGTGGTCTTCATGAGTTCCCTTTCCTAAATCCTGAAGTACACAGCAATTTCATCCTTAAGCAATGCCATTTTTCAGTCATTTGCAGCCCTCAAGTCTTACATAAAATGCTTACACATGTGAAGACATGACAGACACTTGAAATCTATTCGGGAAAAATATGTTGTTCTTGTAACAGACAAATGCTTATTTATACATTATTAGGGAAGATACCTGCCAACGAGTGACTACTACCAAATGCAGAAGTCGAGAATAGCAAAAAGATCTCTTATTGAACTTCCTCCATTTCACTCTAGCTCTGATGTTGAAGTTTCATCACAATCAATTAGTAAAAATGTACTACAAGGGAAAAGTCACCTGAGATCTTGCTGTCCGCCTAAGCAGTGTGGCATGTTGTCTCTCCCAGATCTCATTGTTTCCTCTCACAGGGAAAAGGCAGCCTGTAGCTGACAGAATTTGTCTCCTCAATTGCAGATACAGTAATTAATGCAACTTTGCAATATAAGGAAGACATTCTTCAGTTCAGTGCCAGATTTCCTCTTGTCTCATTCTAACTGAACTACCTAATAAACTACAACCAACTATTAAAAGGCAACACTTTCTAATCATAAAGCAACTTCTTATGACATTGAAGTATTTCTCAAACCTATGTAAAGATTATTCATGTGACTGGAATAAAGAATTCTTTAAGACCTTGGCAACAGAGTGATCCCAAAGCTATATCTAAACCAAAATACTTGGGAACATTCCTAGTATCCCTGTTATAGGTAGAGGAACTACATGCTATAAACAGAATCAGTCAAAACCCACAAGGATGTGTGCTGCACATATCTGCCCCGCACACTGGCTCCTGCGAGAATAACCCAAATGCTGGGGCTAAATAGGAGCTTCAGGACTTTCTTGCCAGAGAGTTTTATGTGTACAGTGGGCTACACTACATGCTAAGGAGGACATCCGCCTGCTGGTATTAGACATCATAATTTATACTGGACAAGCCAAATAATTAACTTTATGCCAAAATAATCTTGTTTCTGCTGAAAACAATTGTACATCTGTACTGGGTCTGGCTGAGCCCCAAGTGCAGAAGAGCAAAGTCATTCAAATTATAAATAAGAAAGAAAGTAAAAAAAAAAAAGTAATTTTACCAGCAATTGATCAGGTGAATATACATGAGATGGTGTAACTGAGCAAACTCTGAATATAAAATATAGCAGATTTTCTGACACCCTATTTCTCCCAGTCATCACATCAACCACTCAAATATTTTAGCACTAGACTTAAACAGAGCAGAAATGCCCTCTTTGTGAATCTATCAGAAAAGGACTATTTTGGGGCTGGAGTGAGAAAAAAAAAATAAATCTTTAAATATAAATATAAAAGGAAGTCTCTGTTCTTTAAATGGCTGGATAATTGTTGGTATTAAACGATACAGAGTCAGGAGAGGCCAAGCCCAGAATATTCCTCTTAAGATACTAATGAAAAAAGGACTGAAGATTGCTACTATACCTAATTCTTCACTAGCTGTAGTGTGAGGCTTTAGCCTATAAATATATTGATATGCATGTGTGTGCCTTAGCATTTTATTTACATAAGACATAAGTAATTAGTAAAGATGTATACACAGCAATTTGGTAAAATAAGACACCATATTGTAGTAAGATGTCTTTTTATGAAAGTTCTTCAATTTAGCTAGTATTAAAATTCCACCAGCATTCTGTATTGCATATTTTCATAAGTCCATGTTTATAGTATTATTTGACACCTGTAAAATGGAGATCTATAAATATTTCTCTTCTTGCCATTCTATTCAGAACTATTAATTCAGAGAAGAAGGGGAAAAGTGAAACAGTACAAAAGTAGAGGATCTAAGGTATGGTCAACTTATCTTTATGCATAAAACACAAAAATGACATCGTATTCAGATTTTTCTTCCCAGTCATCTTAAGAAGCCAATTTCCTGTGTTTTTACAACAGAATGCTATAAAAATGTTAACAAGAACGTTGTATTTTCTTTCTCTTAGAATCTTTGTCGTTGACCTTCTTCACATATGCTTGGCATTTTCAATCCATCTGCCTTTGGCTATAGTACTAACACATTGGTGAATCATAAAAATGTTCTAAAGCAGCCCACCTGCCAATCTGGTAGGTAAGAATATGTGGGCTTTCTGTTCACCATATTTTCTTCTTTATCGCGTTTTTGCAAAACAAACTCTTTCCCTTGGGACCATTTTCTTCTTCTTCTTTCCCCACTATTAACATTTAACTGTGTTTTAATATTATTCTGTTAATCAAAACCATATTTCCTTGATGTTATTACCATATGTATTATATATGTTTTAAAGCTTCCTGTCTTTATTCATATGGGACAAAAGGCAGACAATATATGGAAATGTCACTTAAGAGAGAGCTTATGAGATTGATATTTTTACACTGTGTGACAAAGTTACACAATTCTAGTGAATTAATAGTTTGATTGGTTTTGGTTTTTAAATCTCATTTTATCTTTTTGTTTAGAAGAACAGAAAATTATTTTTCACTGGTTAAACAAAGAACACAAAAACTCAAGACAAAATAACAAAGAGGGGTTACAAGATTCCACCAGGATCATGGTTTATTCAGAAAATTTGTTTCCAGGTAGATACTGGTTTGTATTGTGTATCATAATACAGTGCTAAGTTTTGTCAGAATAAAAGGACTCTGTCATTACAACTACCTTTCGTAAAATATTTATTTCTTGCATATATGTGAACATATACTTTTAAATATATTTGAAAATTAAATCATGCCAGATAATCTCACTAGTTAATGGAAATCAATGACGCGCCTAGCTTTACCACTTAGTCTTGTTCAGAGGTGCGAACTGTTAAAATTTGATATTGTGTGGGGCTTCTATTGTAACTGCTTCAATAATATTCTGGACTCATTAGAAAATATTGAACATATCTAAAACTGGAATCTAAGGATTTATTTGAGATATTATGATAGTGAGATATCCTATGACAATATATGTCCTTTATTTTCAGTGACGATGTTGTATAGCCTAGCTTCTGCATTCAAATCATCCTTCAAGCTATATTCTGAAAACATATTTGAATGATATTGATAGAGACAGGTTCAGCATAGGTTGGCTGAGGAAAGAAAGGCGGATTCTTTCAAGACAATAAAATTCTTATAATCTGCAATTTACAATGTTGTTAAAGGTGTTTTAAAAATTTTCGATTTAAAACTTCCTTTTAAAAAAAATCATTTAAAAAGAAGAAAGATTACATGCTTGTCAAAATAGCCTATAAGCAGTATCTTTGTTCTGTAAAGACTTATATTAGTGTGATAAAGAAGTACAGTTTTAAAATGGGTTCTTAAAGAAATTATTTTATTTACCAACAATAAATAGCACACCTTTATCTTTATTGTTTATTCCCTGCATATACTGTGCAACCATTAATTTCAGTCTTCAGTGCTACCTGAATATCTCCCTTTCAGAGAAGTAAATGCAGGGTTCTTGTGAAAAGGAACAGACTGGCAGCTTTTTCAATAGCTGTTCCTTAATCTTTCAAATAAATGGCAAGTGAAGTTAAATAATCTTGAATATCTGTCAGAAAGTACCATACAATGTGGACAGTCATTGTCAGTTTTATTTTATAACTGATTTGCTAACTGCAAAGCAAAATTTTTATTGATACTAAGCAAAATGTGTTTTGCATTACAAATTGACTCCAACCACTCACTTTCCTGAAGAAGCCATGACCTAGCAGAGTTTAAAGGTTTACATGACCTTAGAATGTCAACAGCTTTTGATTTTAAGGTGGTTTTTTTCCTGATGTGATTGACAGATTTTAGTTACTCTGTGTTTCATTACTGGCCCTAACTGAAGCATCTGCATCATTATAAATTATAAAATAAGCTTGTTGAGTAGTATTAAGTCAAATTACTTCTAATGGCCTTCTTCAATTTATTAAAAGTAGCAACATTGATTTCAACTCTGGATACATAAAAGCACTGTAAAATATCACTTCCAATCTGTTTACCTGTCTGTTGTAGCTAGGATGCAGTGTGACTTACCAACAGGGATGCTGAACCTCATGCTTACTAGTTTGTGTTCTGTCTACTGTCTGACTTAAGTTAATACTGTTTTGTACATCAGTTTAAGAAGCCATCTCCTTTGCCTTTTACACTGTTTTAGAAACATGTGGTGTCTAAGTATTATAAAACTAAAATATTATCTTTTTTATTAAAATGGACCAGGAGTATTCAAGTAGTGACTTACTGAAACCCATTCAGGGGAAGACAGTAGTTAATGAGGAATGTTAAATTCTTACTATATTCAAACTATAGACATTTATGTACCTATTTCCTGAGCCTCAGTAGTCTGGGATAAATCAGTCCCTCTGCTTTCTTAAATTAGACACCTCAGTTAATAACCTGAGGTTACCTGCTATTAATCATGCTTAAATATGTACACATTCATGACACTTACATGCACATGTCCAAACACATATACTTCTAAATATTGCAAGGAAAAATTTAAAAACAGCTTTCTTCCTAGTGAGGAGCATATAGCATTTTCTAAGAGCTTCAGGTATACACTAAAACAGCAAATATATCCTTTTTAACTATATACCAAGGGAGAAATCTCCTCATCCTTATTGAATAATTTCATAATTAACCTGCATGAGTAATTACAGAGAAATACAAGATAGATTAGAGCTAGCACCTAAATCCATTGAGGTGAAATTTGTGATAGTCCCTTGCACAACTACAACCCTCTTCTGCTAATAGTTTGGCACCTGTGAAAAGAGTGAAGTAGGATATATGTGTCTGAAAGAGATTCTGTAATCTTAATCCATGGTCCTATAACGTTGCCTATAAATTCCCCAAACCTTACATAACTTTGGTCTAGCTAATTCCTGACTAAGTTCCATTGTAAACCAGACCCAAGATGGGGAAAAAAAAGTGCTTCTTTTTCTAAATTTATGTAATATTACAAAAAAAATCAGAACAAGCTGCGCACTTTGTGTGAAGGATACCTCTGTTACTGGATTCTGAAAAATTTCCAGATCAAGGAATATGTGACTGTATCTTGATTATGTGTGAGAATAAAACTGCAGCACAGAAACATACCAGCTCACAACCTCCTCCCAAACCATTTTAGAAAGAAAGAAAACCATAGACAGTCTAGAGAAATCTAGTGGCCTCATCAGTTAGGTGCCAAGGTCAGAGGATCAAAACTACTCTGTTCAATCTGGCACAAAAAGCTGACATAAATAATGAGACTAAAGGTCTATTACACTGTGTGGTGATACCCATATTAGTACTACCTACCTTCATTCAGAATGTTTCACAGAGATGGTTTAATTTTGAGTAGTCTTATGCAAACCTTTCCATTAACTCAAATGTTTATTAGTGCAGGATGCATGTGTTGGATACTTCTTCTCATCTCCAATACCCTTTTCTGAAAGCAGAAGAGGCTAAAACAAAAGATTCACATCTAGAGAAAAGGAAGAATAATTGTGGATATTTGCATCTTGCTTTTACACAATATAATTCCTTCATAATTTCAGCTTCTATCTGTAAAATGACCAAAAATTTTATCTACATTGTAGAATTATAAAATACACTAGATTAATTGCATCATGGATGTCCTTGCCAGAAATAATTTTCAAAGTACCAAAAAAAAAAAAAAAAAAAAAATCAGCATACGTTTACAAATACTATTTACGTTATTAGTATTGGAAGGTGGTAGTTAGAAAAAATAAAGGCAGGCAACAGGAGAGAATGGTAAATGACAAAAGGCTCTCATGAATGTAGAACCAGAGTGTAGGCTGTTTACTTGGGGAAAAAATGCAAGGTGCAGACAACAGTACAAAGTGGTGAAATATTCCTTTAGAAAGGAAAAACAAAAGATTCAAGTGGAAGAATAAAGGGTAGGAAAGAAATGGTGAAACAAAGACCTGAGGTGACAAGAGAAGGATAATAAGATAGGCAAGCATCAGTCAAACTATATTGCATGAAGATAGAAGAAAAGATTAAATAATAAAATAGCAGGATTACAGTAACAAAAAGGGATATTTGGCATGCTGCAGAAAAAGGGGGGGGTGGGGGAAAGGAGTAAAAAAGCACACTGTTTACTATAGAAAAGAAAATCTATTCTGGAACATCTTGTTTAGAAACTAATCAGCTAGGAGCTAAAAAAAGTTCAAAAGTGCTATTTTTAAAAGATAAAGAAAAAATATGATGCCTCTTCAAACTATGTTTTATAAAATCTAATTATGGAGAGATTTTATTTTAGCATGTAGAGGAAAACAATAGTTATAGTGTCATACAGACAGTGTTGTTTAAAATGTGTGTTGTTCATATATTATACAAAAATATAAGCATCAAAAAGAGTAAAAAGAGAAAGAAGTCAGAAAGAAAAAAACACTACTTTCAAGATGATATTAAAAACGTTCTGAAGGACAAAAAAGCTTATAAAACAAGTACTTGTTAATTTTGTACTGTGGAATAAAATAATCCAATTTGGTTTACTGTTTTGTTTTTTTTCTACTTTTAATCCTTCTCCTATGAGCTTTGACACGCCACTAAAAAAGCACAAACAATATTGTATATAACCTTATCTCAAAAAGTCTGTTATAGTGCTTTTCTTTGCTTACAGTAGTAGCAAAGTCTTACCTGACATCTCAAAAATAATCAAAATATCAAAAATATCATACTGTATAAACAGCATCTGCAGCTGGCATGGAATTATAAACATATCTGGTGTCATACAAAGTTAAGCCTTCTCTATTAGAAGGATGAGATAAAATAGCATGAAGTTTAAATAAAAATGTGATCAACGTGTTGTTCATTTATTGTCCCTCTTCATGTTTGATTATTTAATAAAATCTTTTCCATTTCTGTTTTGTTTTTTCTGATAGTTTCCTACTGATTGTTGTTTAGAAAACGTGAGTACACACTGCCTTAATGCCACAGAAAAGCACTATTTTTCAATCCTGTTTGTTTTTTTTACCTGTGACCTGGTGCCAGATATATTTTTAAAACATAAATAAAGTGTTTGGGCTATGCAGAGTGACCTCATCAATTTACCTTAATGATTTAGATCAATTTAAAATTAAACATTGAATGCTATAGATATTACCTTTCATGTGCTCTTCTTTTTTACTCCACACATTTTTATTTTCAGAAGAAATAATGCATGTCTAAAGAATGGGATAAATACTGTTTTGCTGCTCATGTAATATGATGCCACAGTGGTTTACCAATTTTACTTACTGTAGCATTAAAATGAAGGAACTTCCAATCATGTTATAAGCTTGATACAAAAACAATGAACAAAATGATAGTGAATAAAGTGTATTTAAAGATAATCCAATAATGAAGCAAAACCACAGATTCCTTTCTCATATCCTGGGGTTATTTCTTTGGCAAATCTAAGCTTGATGCCCATATGGGGGGCAGAGAGGGAGCAATCAATCAAAAGGTACAAGGATTGATAAATTTTCTGAGAAGCAACAAGATAAATGTGTGGAATTAGTTTGTCTGCCATCAGGGAAAGGAGAAGCAAGTCAAGCCTGGAAGTTTCTCATCCTTCTGGCTCTTATCTAGGCAACACCTTGTCCCAGCATACACATATTCCAGCCTGAATCTTTTTAGGAAGGAATCCAGGTTTACTTTAGCCTATCTCACACTCCAAGCTGTATGCATGAAAAGAAACATTAGACTGCATTAGAAAAGTAGATGATACAGAGAACAAGTAGATGTTCCGAAACAGTGGTAAAAAACGTAACAAAATGGCAGTGGAAATGAAGCCAGTGTCTGAGATCCTACGCTGTGTTCATATAGTAAACATCTTTTCTTCACTACATCATTACACTACCTTCTCTGAACAAATTCTTATTCTTTTCCCTTAAGCCTAAAGGAGATCAGAAGGATTTTGTACTTTGAAAGAGTGCTGTTAACATTTTTTCGTACTGTACGTTTGCTACAGTAAACAGTCTGTTTTCAACAACATTGCAAAAAATACCTGACTTGCCCATAACCAAGAGGATAGTAAGAATCTCAAGTGGCACACAATTTATGTCAGATTTCCAAAGCAAGAGGATCAGATAAGATGTGACCAAGCATCCAAAGTTTGGATTACTGTCTGAACTTGTTAGATGAGCAGGATAAATTCAACATAATTCAGACAAAGGGCAGAATGAGTACTCAGGAGAAAAAAAAAAAAAAAAAGTCTATGCATGTCTCATCCCTTCAAAGAAAGCTAGATTCTTTATAGTTAAGAAAACACATCCCAACATTTATCAGAATTGTACTGAAACGTTTTTCTCCTCAGTGGTCGAGATACATGGTTTTGTGTTTTATTTCACTGCTACAATACACAATTGGCAGACTGGGTATGAAAACTTAAAGCATTTTAAAAGAGACTATTTTTCATGGATCACTGAATTAAAAATGAAAATAATTATAATAGCAAATGTTGTTTAACAATTATATAGATGCAGGTAAGACCTATTCACTGAAAAATACCCCAAAAAATGTAGATTACTATGGAGAAGAAATCATTATTTTTTTCAGCTTTAAGTATGAAACTAGAAAAACTGCAAAAGAACTGGAAAATTGTGTTACAGTCAAATTTCCAAAGCAAAGTAATCTAGGTGCTACAACAGAATGAGATGTCCCATTCCTTCTAGGAGGTAACATTTTTATAGTAGCATGTTAAGCGGAATGAACAAAGTAGTTCAGAATAAGTGAACAGAAGAAAAGGATATATTTCAACAAGAAAAATCTTATGCAGACATAATAGTGTAAATAAGAGTATTTTTGAAAAGGGACAAACAGAAAAGACAATTGATCATAAATTCCACAGATTTTAAGAAAGCATTTTTCAGTCTTTCATCTGAATTGTAACCATAATACCATAACAAAAAAATGTAATAAGCAAAACTTTTTTTTTTTTCTGTAAATTTAACTTTGAGAAAATAGATTCACGATGGTGTACACTATAGTGTTAATCTACTATTCACTCACACTGAATTTCTTACTTAACATTGACACCATTTGCAATAAGAGGAAACATTCAGACACTTCAAGTAGTACGCTGTGCACAGTCTAACATCAGTATATTTGAAGCTTGAGGCTTTTCTGTGTAATAAGTTTTATTCAGCTAACTCAAAAGCAAAGTCAAACAATTAATGGTATGCATGAATATAAATAAGAAATTGAAAGTCAATGACAATAGATATCTGTGTAGAAAAAGTAACACCAATGTATATGTTAGCAGGTACATTTTTTTAAGCCTGAGATTTCATCACTGAATACCTAAACCAATAGGTTCAGGCTACGATATATTCAATGTGAATTACTTGAGAAGAGACTTTTTCTTATTTTTCTGAGAAGAAAAAATATAGTTTAATAATTTCTCAGAACATATATCTAGAGTGTACCTGTGTACACTCTATATATAGAAGATCTGCCCAGAGTAAATTAAAATCTCTTGTTTTCAAGGGTGACAAAATCCCTCATTAGAATTTGGAGGTTTAAAACAATCTGTCAAAATAAACAAGTAAATCATTAGTTCCAAAATTACCGCTCTCCCACCCAGAGGCTGTAACATCATGATATACCAGCCGTCCACATTTCTCTAAACCTAACTTTTCTCAACTGGCCTTCCAGTGGTAATTGTAATAATATATATCTCTGTTCGTGTCCAGCTTGACATAGTCAACAGTTGCTCCTTGACAAAAAGAAAAAGGCTTTATCAATGAAATTACAGCAGCAACAGACAGGCAGAGATAACGGGAAATCAGAAGATAGGATCACCTTTACTGCTATATTCATATCAAATTAAGTCATACACTCACACCATGTACAGCATTATCACAAAGGACGCACATCACATAAGCATTCAACATAGTGGCTACGGTAACACTGCCCCCAAACTTGGGAAGAAGACGTGCTCATAACTGTTTCTTTAAGGAGAGAGATTTACTCAGTAGGTCACTATTTGGGTTCCCATGTACAGCACTCAAAATACTTTTGTATTTCTCATGAAATATATGTAGTGTGCCTGGAAAGCTAAAAGCTTCCCTAGCAGAATTTACCTAAATCTCAAACTCATATTAAATAGAAACTATCATGTTAAGATGCCAAGGTAGTCATAGGATTCTAGGTGGGGAACAATGTAAAACATAATTAATTTCATAATACCATTATCACATGGTAATACTGGATTAAATGTTGTGGAGACACAGGGTTATTACAATCTGAAACACAATCTGAATCTTTCAAATATTCCACATTATAAAAAGGTATTCCATTCTTCTTTTTTTTTTTTTTTTTTTTTTTTTTTTCTTCCTGTGAAATAGGGAACAAGTGATGCCGTGGGATAGAAACTGGAATCCTGAATTCTGCGTTAGGCTGTATTATAGTCAAGGGTTTCCCTATCTTAAAACAGAGCAGTATGGTACACAGTGCTATACTTACCCTATATCTAATACAAGCAGTCATTTCTGTCATTACAACTGAAAGCTTTGGAGTTTTGCACAATAAGATAAACAGGAAAAGGAGGTGAGACCTTACCGTGGCCTTCCAGTACTTAAACAGGGCGTACAGGAACGATGGGGAGGCACTCTTTATTAGGGATCCTAGTGATCAGACAAGGGGTAATGGATTTAAACTGAAAGAGGGTAGATTTAGATTACATATAAGGAGGAAGTTCTTCATTGTGAGGGTGATGAATCACTGGAACAGGTTGCCCAGAGAAGCTGTGGATGCCCCCTCCCTGGAAGTGTTCAAGCCAGGTTGAATGGGGCTTTGAGCAACTTGATCCATGGCAGATGGGTTGGAACAAGATGATTTCTAAGGTCCCTTCCAACACAAAATATTCTATGATTCTAAAACAGAGGCAGCCAGTTCTAGTTAATGTTAGATAAAAAACACTACATGTTCTAAATACAAAAAAAAAATTTTGTAAAGATCTTTTTTTCATTTTCAGACTTTCTTCCTGTGATTACATGTTTAATTCAATCCAAAATAATTTGCTGATATCTTTCCCCTGATCTTAAAGTCAAGTTAATTTGTTACAGTTACCAGATAAATGCAGTCTATCAATGGATGTGCAGTTTTTGGCTTATGATTTAGCTTTTTAAATAACATCTTGCAGGTTTCAAAGATAACATAGTGAAAGGTGGTCAAAGAAGAAAGTTTTATCAAGCTATCTGCAGCCTAATATCCTGCAATGGTACAGGAAATAAATACTCTCATATAGTTAATTTTGTTGGTCTGTGGTAAATTAGTCGGACATAATCTCTGTACTACTACAAGAAAGCTTCTGTTTTATATATGCTGTTTACTTTTACAGAGTCAATATTCCTTTGCTCCACTGTGAGCTGCGTTCCATGTTCCCTTTCCACTTTCTTTAGTGAGCCAAGGCTATTATTACTTCTTATACTGTAATAGCTGACTGCTGCCCAGCAGCCCCTAACCACCTCAATTCCCTCTGCTTCTCAAGGCATAAGATTGGAAACTGACATTACTGCAACTTTCACAAGCTCATTGAACCCGAAAGGCCAAGAAAACCTTGTTATATGCCTCAGAAGCAAAGAAATATATATAAAAATGATCAGAAATGTAGCACAAAATTCAGGATCAACCAATGTGCTAAGACAGCAATCAAACCAGAACTATGAAGGAAAAATGAGTTACACTTTTAACAATTTCTTTTAACAGTTCCTATAGTTCTTTAAGAATTAATATTTCTTTCTAACATTCTGAAGAGAATGAGATACCTGCTTTGAAAGCCCACAGCATTTGTGCTTTTCTAACATGACACTAAATTTATGTTTTGCACAAAACTGAATTGAAAAAATACTGGAAGACTAAATTGGGCATAGAAAATGAGATATGATATCTGTTACAGTTCTGTCCTCATTCCTGATTGGAGCATTCCTTAAATCCACCCATTTATAAAAAAAAAATTCCTCGCTTTTGTCTAGGCAGAGATGTTGTCCTGCCCTAGAAGGAAATCCAAGGGCAATCTGAGATGAGTGAGCAAATGGTAGAACAGGATAATGGAGAAACACATGGTGTGATCCAAGCTAAAAACTAAAAAATATGTAGTTATCCACTAAGGCAGGAAAGGAACAGGGAAAGAGAGAACTCAAGTGATCTGCCTAAGAGTAAATGCTAAAGGTGAGTGAGCAACAAATAATTTATTTGTCTTTGAAACTGAAGTGAACATAAAGGTACAATCTTTATCTTTTTTCTGTTACTTATAATACTTACCTATTTGGAAATCTCACTTTTTTTTTTTTTTACATTTTATTTTATTTTTCCTGAAATAATTTTTTATGTATTACAAGAACTGTGATGTTTGATAAACCTCCTATGAACATTACTTGAATGTGTCAATTCAGTTATAAACACTTACTGTTCAAAATGGATTTTTTTTCTTTTTTTATAGCTGTTGAAATCAGAGACCTACTCTTAAGGCCCAGTTATAATTACATAAATCTGGGATGTTGATGATCATCAGCATGAGAATTTAAACTCACTCCTATAATAAGCCAGTTACATATCTCAATTACCAGGCTAATGGTTAGTCTCTTACTTACAGAAAAATTGTAAACAGGCTAGGTTTCATCAAGGCTATGCTGAATTAGATTTTTTTTATATTTTAGCATATTTTACACTACAGGGAAAAAAAATATTTCCTATCCTTCTTTGGTCAAGCGGTAACCCTTTAATGTCATGCATTTCAATTTTTTCTTCGTGTGTTATTTCGCACCACTTTCATTTCTACATGACTTAGATGTCTGTATTAATTAATCCTCTGAGTCTCATACACTCTTAGACTTTAAAAAAAAATAAAATTGTTTCTTAATGTACAATGTCAGAGCAGCAAAATTAGGCACACATCATCTTAACGGAGTACATCAGAGTCGGTTGAAATCTTGATAGACCTTAAACTATAGCAGGTCTGTGAATTTCTTTTACAGAGTTTAATTTTGTTTGTAAAGCAATTATCTTTCAGAATCAGTTTCCTTCTTCCCTAATTCCAATTAACATCCTCCATTTCAGCCACCAATAAAAAGCACAGGGGACAATAAAGTAATGAAGGCAGTGTCACGACAAAAAAAAGAAAATTTATGTCTGATATGACATTAACAACATATAGTTGAAAACGAAAATTTCTTTTCTGAAGTCGTAAGGATTCAAACATTGTTTTTGACAAATGTGTGTATGTAGTCCAATATATTTGCATGAAATGGATCTTGTTGAACATAACAAAGAGCTGATTTTTCCTCCCTATAGACAAAATGCATCTATGCATTATGCAGTTTTCTTTCTTCTTGCCTCATAGCCAGACCTTCTATTAAAATAAAAATAAAAAAATAAAAAAAAAAAAAAGAAAGAAGGAAAAAGGAAAAAGATAAAAAGAAAACAAAAAACACCCTGTGTCTTGGCATTCAGAAAATAGCCTGCAAAAGATTATAACATTTAAAAATATTCCTGCTGCATTATTTGGAAGTTGTATGTCTTGGAGTTGCTAGCCTTACTCAAATAATATTCATAGATATCTAAATTGCTAATGATGGAATATCTTCACTGTAAATTAAATGAACTTTTGAATTATTGTATGATTCATTTTGTTAGCTATAAAGATACTTGGTTGTTTTTTTTAAAAATCAAAGACTGCCATGTACTCTTTGAACTAACAATGGAGGCAGTTTTAGGCCTGTTACGTTTTAGGAAAAGCACTTACTAGGATTTTAAGTGTGTTTTACTCAAATAGCATTCAAACATTGCAAAAGTATTTAAGGTATATTTAGAGATATATTTATGTCTTTTTACTTAAAAAAAAAAAAATCCTTTATTTTTATTTTCATCCTTTAGTTTTATCCTTTATTTTAATTTTTTAAAAATATATCTGACTGTCTACTGATAGTTTTGGGGTTTTTTTGGGGGGGTGGGGGGGTCGGGCGTGGTACTTATGGTGTAGCCATCAAGGTGTCAACTGCATGACTGCTAACTCTTGTATTTTCTTCTCATGCATCTTCTGAAAGCAAGATGATTGTGCATCTTATGATTATTACCTAGCTTCCTAGACAGCAAATAAAATCTGAAACCTGAAGAAAAGAAAAAGTGTAATCCACATGAAGTTATATTTTTGTGATAGAAATGTTTCTTCTTTCCATTTCTCATTAAAAAATGTTCTTTAGATACTGGCTTTTCTACTAAATTTTTGCAACAGTCAGTTGACACACAACCTATAGTACATATTTACATGTATTAAACTCTTCAGATTATGCAGAATTTACTAGTCTTATGTACCTAGTCTAACAATTGCCAGTTAAAGTGCAATCTCCTAGGAATGTAAGTAAATTGCAAATGTGGATTAAAAAGCCAGAAACAGTTCTAACGTCTGAACGGATTCTTGCTCTAAAAGTTTTGTTCACTGACACATATAGAATGAGTATTTGTGTTATAGCCCTGTAGATATATTTCAATATGCATTTATCATCGACACTAACCCAAACACCTAGGAGTCAAAATAAATTTTTCAAATAATAGAAATTAGTTGCAAAAATTTGAAAAATATTAAGAAAAGAAGTAGCAATCTTGTTTAAGATGATATCTAGAATGATGAGGCAGCTATTTGCTGCCCATGCCCATAAAGTCCCCCTCCTCAGCCCATATACATTTAAATTTTATTTAGTTATCTATTCTAGACAAAAAAGATGTTCTGTAAAAATTCACATAATATATTTGAGGTTATAAGAGTTCTGTAAGTATTGAGCTAAACAAAGCTGAAGTCTTTTTAGATGTAGAACTACAGATTCTCACGGTACTATTAAAGATACTCATCTGACTCTAGACAACCCTGGCTGCTAAGAAGTGGTAGGGTTTATAATCCATACCTCCTGTACCACCTGCATCCCAGCTTTATCCTGGGGGAACTACCATATGCTGTTCCAACTTCATCCCTTCTCTGCTTATCATAAGAAGGAAATTTCCAGACCATGGTCTTGAGGGGCATATACAGCAAGATTATGACACATTATATGGCTGCTCAAGAGATGAAACATGTAGGACATATTCTGGCAGAAGGCCTAATGTCTGTGTTTTAAGTATTTATTGTGCCCTTGTACCAGACCCAGCTACAGAGAAACCAAGAGGCTTCTCTCTTATATTCCTGAATCTGACTGCAGTTCATACGCCAGGTGTCATATTCATTGCTTGCCACATATATTTTCTCACCTTAGCATCTGCCTTATAGCACTGGGCCACTGCCTCCCTTCCATCCTAGGTCCTTGCAGTTTTTCAGCAGATTGGGTATCTACTAATCAACTGCCAAAATAAAATAGCTAAGAAAAAACAACAGAGTCATGGAAGCATGCTGCAATCAGGGGTGATATGCTACAGTCAGGGGTGATATGCTGCAAGAAGGCACATTTCTCAGCAATGGTCCAGAAACTAGGTATCTACTAGTATGTGATCCCATTCATTTGTCTTTTCAACCTCAAAAGACAGGACAAGAGGTGAGATGATGGCCTGAACCATGAGCTTTATGAAGTTGGGCAAGCCTAAACACAGCTTTATAAATCTGTAATTCATAGAGAGGAGGAGATGGAAAAAGAAAGTGACTAGGCCAGAAAGACCCAGGCCTTACAGATAGGTCTGTGCTGCAGCTGTGTTAGTTTGTGACAGACATTTATCCATGTACATGAGAGGTAACAGTCTTCAGAACATGAGGAAATTCTCCAAATCCCTTTCATGGCACCAAGCAGAATTACAATTTTACCATACAGTTTTTGCCCTCAGAATCACACTTATAAATCTTTCCTACTGGTTATTCTGGGGTGTACTTTATGCAAAGGCAGAGGATGTAAGGAGAAGGCAACACAGTAGTGCTCCATCAGACTTGCATGGATCAAAAGCGAAGATCATTTGTGATGTATCACCTGAAAAATAGGATTACTGACCTTTTATAAATCTGAAATGTGTAGAATTTATTTAAAAGGAATAGGTAAGGATGGATGAGAGAAAAAGCATGTGATGGGAAGATGGTGGAAGGGGAAATAGGAAGAAAAGACTGGATATTCAATCTCAGCAGAACACAAGAGCTACCACCCCTGACAGGCAGAATGCCACCAGACATCTGCTCTAGATAGTACAACAACTCCCAGCTCTTGCTGGTTTTCTGCATCGATATGGAAAGGGATGCTCACATTACAGCAAGCTACCACTGATCATGGTGTTGGCAGATGGTTAACGCAGCTGGTGTCAGAAGATATCTGACAACAAACTATCAAACAAGTTCAAAAAACCCCAATATTGCTCAGAACACCATTTTTAATGAAAAATATTACACTATAGTCCTGTTCAAAATAATAGTAAAGTGAGTCATCAGACAGATCTTCAATGTAACAAGTGTTACCACTATTGAAATACCAGTTTAGATTTGTGACCACAAAATGTCTCCACATTTTGTCTTGTGTGGTTTCTTTACTATGTGTAAAACCTGTTATACTGTTCTGATAATTAATGTCAACTGATTGCACCCAATAAAAATAAACAAAGGCGATGTACATGTATGGTTTATTTATTTTAGCATTTCTTTAGGTAGACATATATTCCTTCTGGTAATAGGTAAACAGGAGTGAAAAGCACTTGTGAAAAGCACTGAAGAAGAGTCAAACAGCACCTCTGAAAGGTAATTATTCAGATATAACTAAACTTTTGATGAAAAGGCAGGTTAATTAACCAGCAATATTCCCCATGAGTTCTGTACTTCCTGGATTAGACTGAACTCAGCACAAAGATGTATTTGCAGTACAATACATAGATTTTTCCATCCAAATTGTATTTCAGATAACAGAATTCTCATCATTATTCACCCCATTAATATTTTCGATTATGTTCTTTAAAAAAAAACCCAGTAGGGACAAGAAGCATTCATTTGAAAATTATCTCTCTGGATGATTTTAATAAATCTATCATTTCATAGTGATGATATAAATTTAAAGTGAGTGACATCGTGTTTTCAGTTAATTGCAACTTGAAAAATTTAACTGTTCAAACTAAAAACTACCTCAAAACACGTGTGCATTTCGATTCAACTTTTGAAAGTTATCTGTTTGTTCAACTTTCAGCCAAAACTACATTAGGAATTTTAACAGAAACTTCTATCTTGAGGAAACATAAAATCAGTATTAAGTCTTCAAGCTCTTTTTTTTTTTTTTTTTTTGCAAAGGTCTTCTGACACATGAACCATTAGAATAACCAAAACCAAGAGTTGTTTCTTTTTTTTTTTTTTTTTTTTTCGCTCTGTGGTCCAATAAAAGGGAGATAAGTCCTAAAGTAAATCAGTAACTAGTATTTTTTCATAAACAAATTTGAATGCTTGACCTTTTGGAAACAAACAGTATGGCAAAAAAGAGCTAATAAACTCTATTCTGTAACTGCTTTTTGACCCAGATTCTACTCAAATTTTAAATCTTGTATGTGCTAACTGCATAGTTTTTAAAAAAATGTGTTCAAAATAGCATTGCATTGAGTCTGAAATATCTGTTTCCCTCAGGATGTGCATAAACGAAATCTGAGCCTTAATGTGCTGCTACAGTTGGATAGTGTAGTCTCTCTTCCCAGGAAACTGTGGTCTTCAAAAACAAAATTCACAACCTCCCTTCTTCCCTCTCTGTGAGACAAGTGCACCCTACACAGGCCTGAGAGGAAAGAATGAGCAGAGGCTTCTGTTAACTACTTGTACTTATTGCAGGCTGCAGGTACTCATTAGAAGAATACATATACTTTTTCCTCCTGCTGGAGGATGACACTTCATAGCATAGGGTGCCACTTCATAATCTCATAGCAAAATCTGCCAGGGTAGGAGGGCCAGGAGCTATTTAGAGAGTGAGATTGATAATAATTTTAGGAGAAGCATTTCCCCAGCTTCCAGACTAGCCTAGGCAAAAGGAAGAGTTCAGGGATTTGTTTTCTGGCATCTCTCTCAGAGAACTCAAGGGTCTGAGGTATAGGTTAGTGTGAGACTTTTCCTTCTTAATTTTGAATTAGCAGATGACCAGTTGCTGTGCTCATTGAGAGTCTGTTTTCTCACATCACTAGGAATTGTTCTTCCATTGCTCCTGTGGGCCCTAAGGTCAGTGGTTTAGAAGGTCTATTGGCAGTGGTTCCTTAAACATAAATCCACATTCCTTAGTATGTTTCAGTAATAAAATAAATGTACCAAAGTGATGTATTAGTTTATTCCTGGCCCTGCATATGATAAATTTAGTCTAATTTTAGTCTTTTGTGTACTCAGCAGAAAAGTGTCTGTAGTTTTAATACAGAAGGAATTAGCCTCGCTCTTATTAAGGACTACAGAAAAATTTCTGTTCATCTATAAAATATACATTAATTTATAAGCTTTGACTTTAATTTTTGCTACTCACTTTAATAGTGTTTGTAGTTATTTTGACTTGAAGAATCACTGTATATAATAAGTGCCTATAACTGAATGGTAAACTATTCATAAATTTACATGAATGTGTCAGGTATATAGTCAGCAGTTTTACTGATTATTCTTTTTTTAATTTAAGATTATGTATTTTTAGCACTTGCCTTGGTTTATAATTAATGGTCTTATTAAAATAAATCTGCAGGTATCCAGCAGCTGGTACATTCAGTTTACAGGATACCAGATTTTTCCAAAACAAATGATTCAATACTAATGTAAATCTCTTCTTGTTAATACTGAAATTATAACATGTCTGGAGCCAAAAATTACACTTGAAAAAATTGCATTTGAAATTACTTAAAATTGTAAGTCCTTTGTTAAAAACCGCTTTTTAAACTGCAGTTTAAATTAAGGAGTAGCACTGCTTCCATCAGCCAAATATTTTGGGCATTGTTAAGAGGTATTCTTTGCCCAAGGTAATTGTTGTTTGGCTAATGATCTGTTTGGAAGCTATTGTAAGTTGAGCAGAAAGTAAATGGCACAATGAAGAAAACCATTTTCTTGCAAATCAGACGTCACCAATGGTAGCCTAGGGCCCTAGAACTGAAAACTCACATTTATTTATGTGCTTAATTTACACGAGTTATCCAGCTCCAAAGGCGATGCTATCTGCAACGCTTTTGTTTGTTTCGCTTTTTCTGCTACTTATTACTTGTGTCTTATATGTAATAATTACTTGTGATTTCCATGTCCTAAGTGGATTTTAAAGCTGCATCCAAAAGACAGAACATGGGAGTGTACTCTATTTTCAGGAAATGTATGCGTGCTCCAGTCATGGTCAGGATTCATAAGGTGGGGAGGACGTGAGTCACCTGCTCTCCAGTCCTTGGGGGCTGTGGGTTGAACTGTAGCCAAACAGAGGAAAGTGTAACAACTTTCAGGTTTTTTTTTAAATTTATAGAGTTCAGGCAGCAGTTTTGAAGATTTGAGGAATCTGTAGGATCTGTAGGCTGCGACTGTCACTCTAGTTAGAGCGAAACAATTTTTTCAAAATAAGGTTTTATTGTTTCCCAGAGGTATTCAAAGCCTGTTTTTCTTTAATGTGCTCTAGCAATTATTTCTACGGCTTGACGTTCAGGCTGATTTTTTTTTTTTTTTTAAATTCCTCCCATTGTTGTTTTTTATACTATATAATCTTAATATCTTTATGCACACACACATGTACTCACAGATGCACAGGCACAAACATGTACAAGCTATCAGATACCTAATAATTAAATGTCTGTGTGAATAAAAACATATTGATTGTAGAATTAATGAATATCAGGAATTAAATACTTTTGCCAAGGTTAGCAAAGATAAAGTGTAATGAATTTAATTTTGAAGATGAACGCTGATTACACAGAAAAAAAAAAAAAAGAAAAAAAGATTAAAGTGTTTCCCAAAAAATCAATAAGCTTGATTAAGTTCTATATGTTTTCTGGTTTAAGTGCCCATGAGTGGATACTTATAACAGCCTACAAGCTATATATTTTAGGAATAAAAAATTTTAAAAGGAAGGAAGGAAGGTGGTATTCCTGACTATTATAAGAGAACATTTTTTCCTACATATTTGGATAATTTCACTTTCCTTAAATCAGTTATTTTTGCTAGAAGCTATGTGAATAGAACTACATTTAAGACTTGACAATATTTTATGTAGCATACATTTTTTGTGGAGAAAAAGAGACTATTTTCTTAAAGACATTAAACAGAGAAAAATAAAATACTTGTTTAAAAATTGGAAAACATAAGCACAGCTTAAAAAATTAGTTATACTAAGAGTATTGGAGGAAATAAAGAGAAAAGAAAGGCCAGATAATTTCACAGAATTTTGAAGAATATAATGAGAAAATTAGATTAACAATTTATACCCTTAAGTGTGTAGACTTGAAGAGCTATCTGGATAGCTATCTGTTCCAAGAATTAACAGTGTAAAGACTGTCTCTTTTTGGTTTAAGATTTAAAGAAAGTGAATTATGAGAGCAATTTTTTTTTCTTATCCAAGCCATAGTGCAGTGCATAGATGGGAAGCAGTGAAGCAGTGCAAGTGCAGCGGTGACCCAACTTCAGCTGTCCTTTTTGCTCAATACCTCCAGGCAACACACCACTTCTCCTGTCCTGAGTGACCACCACAATGGAGCCCAAAGACTGAATGAACTCAGTGGACATTTTATCGATATTTGTGGATGTTTTACAGACGTTTTACAGGGTTGGCCCAAAGACTAAGGATAGACTAATATGTGTGTATTATATCAAAGAATGGGAAGGGGGGGTGGGGGGGTGGGGTGAGTGGTTAATGAGGATGTACTGGATAGTGTAAGACAGTTATTATATGATTGCTGTGGTATAAGGGGTGAAGATTGTACTAGTTTTGGCTGGGATAGAGTTAAATTTCTTCATAGCAGCTGGAATGGTGCTATGGTTTGGATTTGTGATGTCTTGATAACACAAGGCTGTTTTAGGTACTGCTGAGCAGTGCTTACACAGCATCAAGGTCTTTTCTACTTCTCACCCCCCCCCGCCAGCGAGTAGACTGAGGGTGCGCAAAGAGTAGGAAGGAGACACAGATGGGACAGCTGACCCCAACCGACCAAAGGGATATTCCGTACTATATGACACCATGCTCAGCAGTAAAATCTGGGGCAAAGAAGGAGGAAAGGGAGGACAAACACACTATTTACAAGCACACTTCTAAGCCAGCTTGTAAAACCAGTCAAAATAGAACAGAAAAAATTGTTGTAGGTCAAAACCAAGATGAAAATATGTCCTCCTTTGTCTACACAGATAGCTTAGAGGATGTTAAAAACCCCCTGGTATTCTACAATGTTTGTAAATACTATAAATAGTTATAAATCTGTGAAATAAAACCTCTTCCTACCTACTCTCTCACAAATTAATTTGTAGAGCTTGCCACATGGTGCATAAATTGAACTATTTAAAGTGACTTATGCATTGATAGTAGCTTAATACTTTCTAAAAATTACTGTTATTGTTATTTATAAATCATCCTGAATGTGGAGGATGTTCAACAAACAAAAGTATTTGATGCTACTGCTTAACATAGCATCACTGAAATCACACAACATCTTCTATATATAAATATAAATATAAATATAAATATAAATATAAATATAAATATAAATATAAATATAAATATAAATATAAATATAAATATAAATATAAATATATAATTTTTTACAATATATCTAAATATTGACTCTTTGCTGTGTACTATCTATTTGGTGCCTTGTAAGAGGCAAAATGTTAATTAAAAGGGTGAAAACCTTAGCAAAGATAACATCAGGATATTGTATTTGAACTTATAGTGCAAGTCCATTGCTAAGTCCAGCATAGAGGAGGGAAAGTAGTGGTACATTTTTAAATATAGCTTTTTAATATAACTACAACGCTTGATAGTCATTCAAATGAGGTTTCATCTCCCTCTAGTGGAAGGAGTTCTGTAGGAACAAACACCAAATTTTCTCCATGTTCCCCTATTACTGCATAAAATTTTGTGACTGGAATAAGTTTCTATACGAGAGAAGTTAAGGCTCACTGGATCAGATATAATTCTCACAATAGTACATATCATTATCCTTTCCACAGTAAAGCTTTACTGAATAGTAATAAGATTAAACAGATATTTTTTTCAGATAATTAGCAATTTAATGACTGCATGAAAAGAGGAAATTCTCTTATCTACAGGCAGTTTATTTGTATGATTTCAAACTACCTTTTAAAAATTATTTTTAATTACCTCTCAGAATAATGGGGCAGCATATTAGTTTTTTATTTTAGATTTTTAAAAAAGGTTTAATCCCTAACTCCATATTACAGAGCATCCCTATGGAATCACTCTTTCCGTTTTTAACCCTTCTCTCCAAAAGAAAAGTTTGAGAAGTCATTTGAATCCTACTGTAAATTATTACACAGCCTGTGTAAGGGATTAAGATGCAAAGTTTAACTCCCCAAATCCAGAGAGTTGGATTATCTTGAGAAACCTTCACATCTTTTGACTGTAAATTTTAGAATCCTTTTGCATGATTCTTACATTGTCAAAGTGAAGAACAGCAGAGTATTAGTCTGAGCAAGCTAGATACACTAGAATGACAATACACTAAAAATAGAATCCAACAATAAGATCCTTTACAAAGCTATCTGTCTGAAAAGTTATTTAATAACATAGTTGGACAAAAAAGAATTTCTGTCAGACTACTTTTCAAATATTCAGTTGCAAACTGGAACTAAGTACTTAAAGTTTGGCATTATTCTCTTGGTAAAAGCTAATACTCAAACAAGGATTTCTTTTTGTTACATATTAGCTTTAAACATATGTTTTAAGCATAAACAAATATTTTCTGGAGTTAGGTCTATTATTTAAAAAGTTATTGAGTAAGGAGATTGTCATAACTTTTCAACTACATAGGAATTTTCAGGCAATATCATAACAAGAGACGGTTGTTGCAGTATTTGGATATATATTTTGAAAAGTTATAGAAATGGGATCTTTCTACACAATGTGTTGAACAGCTCTTTAAGACTGCTGTCCTGGATTCATCCTTTATACCACAGGTACCTAAAAGCTTAGTCACCTGGGATATTTACAGAGTCCATAGAAGGAGGTTGGCATGTTTCCATTCTGGCATAGCCAGATCATCTTAATTGAGATTTTAGTCATTCACTGGAAATGTTCACTTTCTTTTCATGTCCATGAATCCTAAACTTGGGATGCTCAGCAAGGTACATAGGTGAGGCTAATATAAGCAATGACTAACTAGATAAGGGGTCAAGGAGGCTTTCTCCATGTTAGTCCAGAAGGAACCTTGAGGGTTTTCTTATTTATCATTATATGGAACAGCGATTAGTTACAATAATTATGTAGTCATACCTCATTTAATGAAATAATTTTCATGACTAGGGCTTTAAATTTAGTATCTCATCCTACTACTGTACTAAGCCACTATCAGTGGCCTATCCCAGCCACTGCCACACTGACAACTGAAATGGCACAGTCTAACTGAAATGGTAGTGCTACACATAGGAATAGTCAGATGACATTTCATAGTCCATAATATACGGGACTGGATTTCACTTAAAAGAGTAAATAAACCCAAACAAATAATTGGACCTAAGTTTGAAATTAAACCTTATTTGAGTGGCTTAAACCAGGTGCCCCCAGTCCTCCTTTGTGGTGACTATTTTCCATTTTTCTTTTTTTTTTTTTTTTCCGTATATATATATATATATATATATATAGGTTCAGCTAGCAACTGAGCTGAATAAATACAGAACAGAAAACATGTAGAAGCTGACATTTGTTTATCCTGGAGGAGAGGAGCTAAGGGGTAAGAAATCTAAGGAGAGACCTAATTTCATTCTTTAGGATTCTAACATCTGGTTTTACAGAAAATAGAGTTAGACTTTTCAGAGTGGTACACAGCAAAAGAACAAGAGGCAGCAGTTGCACATTGAAGCAAGAGAAATTCTGGAAGCTCATAACAGATGAAAACTCTTCACAATGAGGGTAATAAAGCATTGGGAGTTTCTCAAAGCGGATGATGAATTTCTATCCCTGGAGCTATTCTGGACTCATGTGCACAGGCTGTGAGCAATCTGACCTGACACTGAAGCTGATCATGCTTTCAGTGGGATTTTCTACTAGATGATCTTCCAACAACTCTACAGTAGGTATTCTAGAGGTTGAGGCAATGTTTTCTTAATTTATTGTTTCTATCTTTAATACTTTGATTTTACTGTTGCATGTGAAATGAATATAAAAAGAAGGATTATGGTTTTTTCTTGTATCAGAAATATCTCTTGTTGGTCATTCATTCTGTAGTGATGCAGTTGCTGTGGTCCAAGAGCAAATGAACATGTGTAGAAAAAAATGCATTTGGACACTAAAACACTTTAATCACAGATGTATGCAATTTTAGGAATTACATGACTTCCCTGTTCAATAGGATTAGATGGCACAGTCTGGGAGGGAAGTTCTGTGGGTCAGTGTAGCAGTTCCTTACACAGCTTTCCTGTGCCATGAGAGAAATCAGTCTCTCCATGAGGAGAACTGGCAAATTTTTACAGGGGGTACAGATATGTCTGGTGCAGGGTCATCAGTCTCCTAGTGTCTCTCTGCTTCCCAGCTTCCTCCAGAATTCTTTAATTTCCCTAATTACAGGATTAGATAGAGACTACTGCCTCAGTGTCAGGTGTTTTGCTGCATGGTTACTTTCTGATTTATTATTGTGGCTTATGGCAGTCAAAGACGCTTCTGGACATGTTGCCATTCTTGACGACAGGTTATTGTATAGTTTGGTTATTCATTTTCTTGACATCACAAAAACTATTAAAGGTTCATTCTGTCATTCAGAACAAGATGTTAGTCATATATTGACTACTTAAACAAAAGGTTGATTAAAGTTCATGGGTTTATGCTAGCAGCTGTGCCAATCAGACCTAACTCATCTTAACTGCCATCTTAATGAGCATTACTAAAAATGACATCTGTCCATGAGTCTTCTGTAAATGTGTTCTAAATTCTCTGTCTCCATATAATTTCTTCAGGGATTATTTCTTTCAAGAGATAGTTGCCAAAAGACTGTGATGTCTCAGCTGAATACATTGCAATCTACTCAAATTATATTTATATGGATGATACTTTCTGTACTTATGTGAAATATTTCATCCATTATTTTAATTTGCTAAACAAAATTTTTCTATTCACTTATATCTCCGTGAAGAACATGGGGAGATAACCAAAGAACAGTCTATTTGTTTTACTGTGTTTTAAAAAATTGTGAAGTTAAACTTCTATCTCTAAATTTGAATTCCTCAGAAAGACACTGGGCAGGTCTCCTGAAACACAGTTGCCCACTTGTGCTCTGCCACTTCTCTGTGTCCTCTCCACCTGACTGTGGTAGACAGCTTCTGAGCAGTCTGTCTTGGTGGGCCTGAATGGTAGGTTAATAAACCACCTGACAAACTGAACTGTGAGCAGTCTTGTTAATTTATGTAGGTTATTTTCTATCTCTTGCTGAGATCAGTGTTTCAGACTCATTGTTTGCCTGGCTCTTAAGAAAGGTCTTGAGCACGCCAGAGGGGAGTTTACGGGGAAAATTTAAACAAAACCTAAATGTGTACCAGAATTCTCCTTAAAAATAATAATGATAAAAATATATAGTGGCTATGCTTCATATTAGAAAATTATAAAGACACAGATAAAGTTCCCAGGCCCTGGAACTCAATCAACTATCCTGTTAAATTGCTGGAATGATCCCTGGCACAGTTTAGCCTGTGCTAGCTGGTTTTCTCAGAAAATTCCAAATCATCATTTGAGCATTAGCATTGATCAGAGGCAATTCATCCTAGATATTTCTGTGTTTTGGAAAGTAAGAGAATGTGGCCATAAGAACAATTTTTTTCTTCTGTTTTGGGAGTTTTGTGAATTTTGTCATTTTGTGTCTGTTTACCTCATGGCTCAAACATAATTAATTTATTACTAAATTTATAATTCACGAGGACCCGGCACATGAAAAAATGTGGCAGGATGGTGTCATGTAACTATCCAATATATATTATACAATGAAAGGCTATATCTATGAAGCGAGCATGCCCTGAAACTCATCCTTCAATTCTGGTACTAAGTGTATTTTGCCTTAGTCTCAGCATCATGTTGTGGAGAACTGTGTTAGCACACTGCTCCACTGCACATTCAGATTTCCTTCCAGAGGGAGGAAACAAAAGAGTATGTTCTAGAAGGTGTCTTCATGGAGAATATTGGAGCATATTTTCTTTGCAAACGAAACGAGGCCAGTGTGTCCAATCTGCCTAGAGCAGTATGTACTGAAATGTAGATCCAGCCGCAGGGCATGCTGGAGATTTTTGGATGTTACACTGTGAAAAATAATTGAAGAATTGTCACGAGGTGTATAAAAGTCTTAAAGCACCCATATTTCATCACTAAGATATATATATATAGTGAAAAATTAAACAAAAAATATTCAAATCAGTGAGCATAAAGGAAGATGTGGAGAATACAGGAATGCATTTATATAAATCATCCAGACCCAAGGAAAAGGTAATGAACAGCATTCACCTAGCTGTTTGTTTGCTGATAAAGAAGAGTACAGAAACCCCAAAAACACTGTCATTACCTCAGAATTTCTGGGTCGAATTTCATTAATTTAAATTAAGTTTGGTGATTTTTGCTTAATACCTGAAATAGTTATCTGAATCTGTTCACAAGCATGACACAATTACCACTCATTAATTGGCTGATATACAAGGGCTGAATAGAAGGGGTCTTGTAGATGAGAAATGAAGAGTAGTGGCAAAGTTGTATGTGAAAAATGTACCAATATACCCCACATAATGGTTAACTCATGCCAGAGTTATTAATCTCATACTTCCAGAAACATTTACATTTTTCCTCAATTATTATGGTTTTTATTACTTTTCAGTTCAATGGCTTTTTGGAAAGAAACCACAAAATTTTTCATAATTAATAAAATAGTATATACACTGAGAACTTAATTATCCTTACTGAGTGTTAAAAGCTTGTTCAGGTTAGCTTTTTTAAGAGTGGATTTTACTTTTCTTTGAGATCACGGGCTGTTTCAAATTTATTTCAAGGTCTCCTTATAATTACTCTATTAAACATTCCCCGTACTTGAAAGTTAGTGATAATTTCATTAATGCTGAAATACATTAACTACTTTAACACTGAAATATTGTGACTAATATATATAAATGTGTTTGGATTCTTTCTTATATTAAGAAAACACTTATGTGAGTGCATCAGTATTTATATGCATGATATGGCATTAAATGGTGAAAACATTATATTTTAACATAGCATAAATATGACCTCTTCAATACAGTTAAGTGTAGTTTATTAGCTAGTCACATACATGTGCATCTGCATTTCCCTGGGCTTGGACACTAAGCAGAACAGAACTTACTCAGTTTTATTATGCAAAAGACTAGAATTTCAGTGGCTTGTTTATGAGAAGCACTCTTTCTGTTCTTGTATAGCATATGTTGTAGGAAATCTTTTCTACTGACAAGAGAATAAAACAAAAATATTCATAGGTTCATTCATTTCTCAGCTAATCTCTGCATTTTTATGGAAATTCACTCAACACAGTAAGTGGGTTATTTAATTTAACCACTCAATGTTTTTAAAAGAAAAGGCTTTGCTTTTCTGTCCTTCATTAGTTTTCTCACAGCATTATTATCATGAATCAATGGGAAAGAAGGGAATATAAATATTATGTTGGTTCATTTTCACTGTAATATTGCTTAAACTTATCACCACTCAGAGCAGTAAAAACCTGACAGTAAAAATTCACTGTCAGCTGTGATTATTGATTCAAAAATCATCCATGCTCCAGAATCCTTTCACAGTTTTATACACATGAATAAAATCAAACAAAACACTGGTAGAATAATTTTCAGCTATATCAGTCACATAACAGGTCAGCAATTAGAATTCTGTTCATCTTAAAATCCAGAAAAAAACCCCAACCTGTATTTGAATAAAAATTAAAATCTTAAAAATTTATAAAGAAATAAAACAACTAATTTCAGAAACTTATTTAAAATAATTTATTCTGGAATTATCAAATAATTATTTTTGAATAAAATAATGCATAATTTATAATATAATCATAGTGAAGACTATAAGAGATAGTCATATTACTGAAATATGATGTATATAAACATGCAGTTTATATGTGATGATCATAATTTGATATTTTATCATAGTAAGTTAGGTTAGCATTAGAAGAACACAGATAAAAATATCTTTATTAAGACATTACCTGTTTTTGTACAACTCTAATGAGAAAAAATGTTCTGTTGGGAAATTTTGTTCAACTGTGGTTTGTTATTTTCATATTATAGTTTTGAATGTTCTAAATGCCTTCTCAAAATTTAACTGTCCACAATAAAACATGGAAATTCTGAAAGGTCACTAAGGAATCTAAAATGTAGTTACTTTAACTTTTTATATGTTTCTGCCATTACTGATATTATCACATCGTGTTAAAGTCAACTTTTTAGCCAGCAATTCCTGGGACACCATACTAATTAAAAAAGCAGAAAAGTCATTATGCTAAGAAAGTAATCACACAGTAAGAGAGAAAACTATCAAGGGTAGTTAATGCTGCAGGGTAAATCTGTTGGAAATACTATACTGGGAAAGAAAATCATAGACGGAAGCCAAATACATGATGTGCATTGAACTAAATAATAAAACGGGAGGCAGGAGAAGTGGATACATTTTCCCCAAAGAAAATTTTCTGCTAGCCTTTGGGTTGATGAAGATTTCTTTTCCTGTCTTTTGAATTAACTGGAATGTCTCTTTTTGACTTGAATCCAACAAAATGACTGCAAATTCTGCTCATAAAATTTAGTATGCCAGTTATACATCTGCACATCTGTGTGGTCATATTGTAACTTCACAATCTGCCTACTATTTACTCCTTTTTATAATTCTGCTTCTAGAACACTAGATTTTAGGAAGGATGTTTTTATCTATTCAATAAAGATGGGTCTGGTCTGCCTTTTTTTTCCAGTAAGGATCTTATATATGGCATAGCAGGATATTTTAAGGTACATTTGGGGTAATATTGTATACAAATTCCATATACATAATTTGAGATTTTGTAGGAATTAAGTTTCCGGGACAGTATAGCTCCTTTAAATAAAATAAAATAATAGTAATAAAAATTTATTGCAGCCATAGGTACAATTTTGCCGTGTTACATCTTCTGTACAATGTATAAGAAAACACACAACTGAAATAGACATGTGAAAGGTGTTTGTTTCTTTGGGTTTTATTGATCCTTAAAATATTTGCTATCTGTATTCTATGCCTTGATGTCTTTTGGGAATATCTCCTTTTGTAATGAAACTTCTTCTGTTGTATTTCTATTTTTCTTGACCAGTAGAACAGTCACATTACAGAATTCGATAGCAGCTTTAGCTCCAGTTAGCTGAAAATGATAAATTTCTCTATCACTGTTGTGGCTTGTAATGCTAATTCTGAGTTTTCAACTACATGTCTATGCAACTCAGTGGTGAAAGAAGTGGGAATGTGCTTATACTATGCAGTATGCTGTGCCTCATCAGGAAGATAAGAAGATAATGTAAACTACATTACTTATAGAGCTTTGTACCTAGAATCTGTCATTTAAGAAACTCAAAGCGCTTTCTCATCATGAGCGAATAGACACAACATAGAATGCTTTGGCTTGAAAGGGACATTTAAAGATCATGTCTAGTCCAACCCCTTGCCATAGGCAGAAACATCTTTTCACTAGACCAGGTTTTTAAAAGCCCTGTCCAACAAGACTTTAAACATTTCCAGTGATAGGGCATCCACAACTTCTCTGCTCAATGTGTCCCGGTGTCTCATCACCCTCATTGTAATAAATTTCTTCCTCATATCCAATCTAAATTTACCCTTTTTTGGTTTAAAACTGTTGCCTCTTGTCCTGTCACTACAGACTCTGGTAGAAAGTGTCTCTCCAAATTTCTTATAAGCCCCCTTTACATATTGAAAGGGCATTGCTTTTAAAGTATGATGGACAGTGGCATGGTAGCTGCATCAGCTGGTTCCCTTAGGACCCTGGGATGTAGCTCATCGGGTCCCCTGGACTTCTGCATGTTCACGTTCTTCAGGTGGTCTCAAAGCTGATCTACAATGGGAGGGACTTCACTCCCCAAGTCACTGCCTTGACCTTCATAGGCTTGAGAGATGTAGGAAGAGTGCTCACCCATCAAAACTGAGGCAAAAAAATTGTTGAGTACCTCAGCCTTCTCCATGTAGATTGTCACTAGTTCTCCTGTCTTATTTGTTAGGAGGGTACATTTTTTAAAATCTTCCTTTTCTGTCCAACATACCTGTAGAAGCCCTTGTTTATTATTCTTTGCACCCCCTCCCAAATTCAGCTGCATCTGTGCCTTAGCTTTCCTGATCCCATCCCTAAACATCCAGGGAACATTCTTATATTCTTCCCAGGATATATGTTTCTGGTTCCATGGCCTGTGCACTTCCTTTTGTCCATCCATGTATTACTCTTATAAGCATGTCTCTATACTCTCCTTCTAGAGATGAAAAAGCAAGAATTGCATCCAAATTACCCACCATACCTCAAATGCAGGCACACAAAACAGTGGTATATTTCTGTTTAAGGATAAGGTAACAATATGGGATATCCTACTGATTCATTCTGCTTGCTGAATTCTGAAGCTAGGTGCCTTGTTGCAACATAAGGTACAATGTAAACATATCAATGCCTAAGTTTTCAGAGATGGGAAGCTGAAATAGATTCTTACAGAACTCTATAATATACAAGTTCTGAAGTTGGTTCTACCCAGCTCCCAAAGATGCATTTCTTTAGTGACCAGAAATAAAAAATTACTGTACCCTTGGGGACTTTGATGTCAATCTGTGTGTACCTTCAAGGCTTCTGCTACCATCATTTGCTTATACTTTTAGGAGTACATGCTACAGAAGGGAATCCAAAAGACTATAGATATATTTAAAACATTAATCTCTACAAGCCTTTCAAACAGAAAAGGCAAACAGACTTTGATCTCTGTTGTGGTCATTCTCAGGTATAGATCCCAGATCATGTGTCTGAATTTCCTCTCTTCATTTTGCCAGGTAACTAGTCCAACCATCAACATCATGTGACCAGGGATGCAGCACGGCCAAAGTACAAATGTAAACATTTTCCATGATGAACACCAGTTTGTAAGAGCTCTGTCTGAAGTAACTCTACTGAGAAACTTTAAAGAAAACTAAAAATATTGGCTTACACAAATGCTTTCATCTTAATAAGCACCTCTGAAAACACAGTCTTCAAGATATCATTCTTGGTTTGATCTCTTTGCTGTCTGTCAGCTCAGTGTGGTTAATGTTAAAATAGGAAAGCTTTAAGATTAATTTGATCTATTGTGGTTTGGGGTTTTTTGGTCGGTTTTGTTTTTGTTTTCGTTTTTGTTTTTTTTTTTCTTCTGGGGACTGGCACTTTGCTCAAAGATACATCCATTTTTTCCAAACAGCCATTATTTCTCATATTGCTTAAAGTAAGGAACTCCAGGCTTTACTGCCAACTTATCAGATAAACTGCAGAAAGCTCCCTTTCTAGTCTTTCATCATTAATGACAGACTTGAGCTACGGGGTCAATGTACTTGGCAACAATTCCCTAAACATACTGCTACTGCAAAGAACTAGAGTTCTTTTCCTACTCCGGATTTATCTGGAAAAGAAAGGAAAGTATCTTAGACAATGCCATCCATTTCTTGTCAGGTTATGCAGTCTTGGTCTAAGTAGGAATCAAGACACAGGGATGGCACAGAAGAAAACACCTGCCCCATAGAAAACACAGTCTCTTTGAGATCCTGTTTTCCAGCTTTACACAGAATGACCTTGATGTGATTAGCCTAGAGTTGTGGTTTGAGGCCAGAAGGCAAGAAAGCACCATTCAGCTCCTCATTCATCCCTTCCCACCCAGAAATGGGAAGGAGAATATAAAAGGTTCAGGAATAGAGGTAAGAATAGGAGGGATGAACACCCATTATGGTCAGGGCAGCTATGTAATGCATAAATAAAGTAAACCATAAACCCCCAAACATAAATGAGCTGGAAATTACCTCAAAGTAGTTTTATAATTTGTTATAATTACATTACATAAATGTCAGGATATACCAAGATATTTAAAATACAAGCATATTTATTTTATTCTTCCTTATAAGGTTAAGATAATGTGATGACTAAGAAGAAAATTATTTTTGACATTAAAATACTGCTTCATAGTATTAAAATATCAATTATACTTTCATAATATTTTTTGTAGATTTTTAGAAATTTAATGCATTAACAAGTCATTGTGATAATGATTATTTTTATATTTGAATAAAGTATTATACTTTCATAAATTTCAAAGCAAGTTAGAATATCTGCTAAACAGAAAGTGTAACACAACATATAGGAAAATAATATTTTTGGGAGAATTTTGTAGAAGTTATATCTAGGGAACTGAACGAGAACTGCCTTTCTTCTGTAAGTTTTCACCTCTCCTGTAGAATTTTATAGCAGTTCTATCCTCTATTAAATTTTACAGGAAGCTAAAAAAAGCCCCCTAGAACTGGTACTAAGTTATAAAATACTTTTCCCATAAAGGTTAGTGAATCCCTGAGGCCTTCTTATAGGTACTGAAGCAAAATGCATGATGTTGCTGTGATGAAAATCACAAATTTTATGAAGAGAACTTCTGACTCAGAATCAGTATGTGCCTGATACCTGAGACACTGTGCATTATATTAGTTAGTGTTTATCTCCAAAAGGAATTTGACCAATGGTGGTACAATATTATCTGTTATTTATATTTGATGACTGAATGCAGTTCGTCAGTAGGTAAAGTCAAGATTTCTGGAGAACTGGCTCTAAATCAAGGACTCAATTAAATCACTGTATGAATATATATCAACAGAATATTTCTTAAATCTAGGGTCTTAGTTTTTTTCTGAACTCATATATGTTGAAAAATTGCATGGATTATAACTTGTAAATAGAACAAATATAAACAACACTGTTCAGAGTAAAACCCACTACAGTATATTTTGGCATTGTCTATTTACAGAATCATAGAATCATAGAATGATTTGGGTTGGAAGGGACCTTAAAAATTATCCAGTTCCAAGCACCCTGACATGGCCACAGACACCTTCCATGAGATCAGGTTGCTCAAGGCCCCATTAAAACCTGGCCTTGAACACTTCCAGGGAAGGGACATCCACAGTTTTCCTGGGCAGCCTGTTCCAGTGCCTCACCACCCTCACAGTAAAGAATTTATTCCTTATAGCTAAATCTACTTTCTTTCAGTTTAAATCCATTAGCCCTCATCCGATCACTACAGTCCCTGATAAAAGGTCCCTCCCCACCTTTCCTGTAGGTCTCCTCTAAGTACTGGAAAGCTTCTATAAGGTCTCCCTGGAGACCTTCTCTTCTCTAGGCAAAAAAAACCCAACTCTCTCAGCCTGTCCTGGTAATGGGGTTGCTCCAGCCCCCTGATCATCTTCGTGGCCCTCCTCTGGATGTCCTTGAGCAGGTCCGTGTCCTTTTTATGCTGAGGGCCCCGAAGCTGAACAGAGTACTCCAGGTGGGGTCTCATTAAAGCAGAATAGAGGGGCAGAATCACCTCCCTTGACCTGCTGGCCATGCCTCTCTTGATGCAGCCCAGGACATGGTTGGCTTTCTGAGCTGTGAGTACACACTGCTGGCTCATAGTCAGTTCTCCATCCATTATAACTCCCAAGTCCTTCCCTGCAGGGCTGCTCTCAATCCGCTCATCAGCCAGACTGTATTTGTGCTTGGGATTGCCCTAACGCATGTCCAGGACCTTGCACTTGGCTTTGTTGAACTTCATGATGTTCGTATGGGCACATTCCTCAAGCCTGTCAAACTCCCTCTGTATGTCATCCCTTCCCTCCAGCCCTTTGACTGCACCACATATCTTGGTGTTATCTGCAAACTTGCTGAGGATGCACTTAATCTCACTGTCCCTGTTGCAAAGATATTAAATAATACTGGTTCCAATATGGACCCCTAGAGAACACAACTTGTCACCAGTTTCCACCCAGACACTGAGCCTTTAACCCCAACTCTTTTGAGTATGACCATCCAGCCCATTGCTTATCCACCAGTAGGTCCACCTGTCAAATCAAGGTGTCTCCATTTTAGACACAAGGATGTTGTGCAGGGCAGTATCAAATGCTTTACTTCTAGTCCCTTTGTTTTATAGGAAACTGTCCAAGGTGGGGTTTTTATGATTTAGTTGTACTTAATGAGACAAACATGATCTGAGAAAGGCAGATGTCTTAATCTTAAACTGAATGTTCCTTTTTCTTACAATCTATGAAATAGATCATGATACTCTAAATCGTAATACTCTGAACCGAAATATCTTTTAAAATAAGTTTCTTTACTTGTCTACATCTAGTTTTAAGTAAATTTATGTGAAACTCTACTTTCATCCCTAAACTTTTTATTATAAGTGGAATTTTAATAAAGTAACTATAGAACAGCAATGCTGTAAAAATGCCATTATAAGAGTTGGAAAAATGTATCAGCCAGCAAAATCATTGTTCATAAATCTTTTTTTTCTTTTTTTAATATTAACAGAAATGACAGCAAATTTTTTTAGTGATTAATAAACCACTCCCTAAAGTCTTCAGTGAAATGAAGAGTGAAAGTAATTTAAGTTGATGTTGTCTGCACACAACACTGGAAGCTGAAAATCTAGGAACAGTAATTAAAAGGACACCCAACCAATATATTTTTTCATCTTTTAGGAGGTTATGAAGAAAGGTGAAAATATTGATTTGCCATTAAGTAAAATGACGTTTGAATTTTTATTTTAACCTTGTAATTAATTTTGCATTAATATTGTAGATGGATTTGTAGATATGGTTTAAATGAAGCTTCATCTATAAGTCATTGCTAAACTCCTCTGTAAACTTTTGATTAATTAAGATATTTTGAAGTCCCCAGTACAGCAGCACAGAGCTGGAATTTCTAGCTTTTATGCAAACTGAAATCGTACTTACTACTTGAAATTCATATTGATAGTTCAAAAAAAAGTCATGGGTTTAATGCAAATTTCTGACATTCTGTATGAAATCGTGTTGCTTTTTGGTCAGAATATGTCACATTTTGTCAGGTCACAAACTGTCCTGAATGGTATTACTGTAACAAGCCATGACAAACCAATAACACATACTAAAAGAAATGAATTATTGTTAAGACTGTTTCACAGTCACTGGAATCACAAGTATCTAGTTTGAATGTTATCAAACAGATGAGTGTAATTTTAGCTGCATTTGTTCCTAGTTGTCAAGTTAAATCTTTCTTTGCAAGGAACTATCCTTCATGTATATGCAGGTATCAGTATACAAATACACATGTATGTATATGTATTTTGATCTGTATAATTTGATATACATAGCCTTTTGTAGTGAATCTAAGAGTGGTGGCAGGGTGTCCCGACTGCCAGTGCATCAGTGTTAAAAACCACACCTAATGAATTATTTTTAAGGGGCACAGTAATATTCATAGCAGTCCTTTTAAGTAGAGGTTTATCTAACCCCATACTTGAATTATCTTCCTGTGGTCTTCCTACCCCATTCATTCCTTTTTGGGACAAGGATGAAAGATCCTATTTAAAAGCTTCACTTCAACCACAAGTTACAGTTACTATACTGCACTTCCCTGAAGGGAATATTTTAAAGAGAATGCCTGTCGCGCTCAGAATAACTTATCAAAAAAAAAACTGGTCATGAGTCTTGAACAGCCTATAACCAGTATTTCTATGGTCTTAAGCAGAATTGACGTAAGAAATTCTTGCTTCTAAGATAAACTTTTGTGGTCATCCAAGGAAATATAGCTTCAGAAAAATTAATAAAGATTATGAAAGACTTTAAAAAAATATTTTCTCTGGAGAGTGTTACATCAGAAATGGGAGTTTCTGATCTCTCTCAAGTGACACACTGTCAAATCCTAATGGGAAGCAAATATTTGCTTATAGCATGGTCAGAAGCAAGCACATTAGCGCCTTTCTCCCTCTCTTTGTCCCGATCCCTCTCCCTTTCTCCCTCTCTCACTCTCTCATCCCCTCAA
The DNA here is from genome assembly GCF_965140245.1 of Athene noctua. Taxonomy (NCBI): domain Eukaryota; kingdom Metazoa; phylum Chordata; class Aves; order Strigiformes; family Strigidae; genus Athene; species Athene noctua. Next base: position 216,361,683 of record NC_134037.1, read on the forward strand.
TCTCTCTGCCTTCTTGACCGTCTTTTGCTCTCTCTCCTTCCCATCTTCCTTTCCCCCCACATTTGATTTCTTTCTCTTTCTGTCTGTCTACTCTCCACTCATCATTATCTTTCTTCCCTAACTCTGTTTTTCTTTCTGTGGGTGAGAGGCAAGTCAACACTGGCCTGTCAGCCCTGCTCAGCCCCTGAGAAACGGCAAGGAATTAAACAGTAATTTCCAGTTAAAACGTAAAAAAAGCCCCAACTTTTAAAGACAATGATATTTTAATGGCTGGAAATAGAATCACAGAGCCAGAGTCACAGAATCATTCAGGTTGGAACAGACCCTTGGGATCATTGAGTCCAACCATCGGCCCTACTCTACAAAGTTCTCCCCTACACCATATGCCCCAACATCTCATCTAAACGACCCTCAAACACATCCAGGGATGGTGACTCCACCACCTCCCTGGGCAGCCTATTCCACTGTCTCACCACTCTTTCTGTGAAAATTTTTTCCTAATGTCCAGTCTGAACCTCCCTTACTGCAGTTTAAAGCCATTCCCTCTTGTTCTGTCACTAATCACCTGTGAGAAGAGACCAACACCAACCTCTCTACAATGTCCTCTCAGGTAGCTGTAGAGAGTGATGAGGTCTCCCCTCAGCCTTCTCCTCCTCAATCTAAACAGTCCCAGCTCCTTCAATCGCTCCTCATAGGATTTGTTCTCCAGGCCCTTCACCAGCTTCGTTGCTCTCCTCTGCACTCGCTCCAGCACCTCGATATCTCTCTTGTATTGAGGTGCCCAAAGCTGGACGCAATACTCCAGGTGTGGCCTTATCAGTGCAGAGCACAGGGGGACTGTCACCTCCCTACTTCTGCTGGTCACACTATTTTTAATACAAGCCAGGATGCCGTTGGCTTTCTTGGCCACCTGGGCACACTGCTGGCTCATGTTCAGCTGCTTGTCAATTAGAACCCCAGATCTCTTTCTTCCCAAAGAAAGGTAGGCTCACAGGTTAAGATATCTTTATTTGGATGTTTATACCTTAGTTTGTTGTCTAAGTCAGATGTCTAAACATCACAGTCAGTAAAGTTTGAGGTCTCTAGCCGATCTTATGTAGGTATTTATTCTTAGAAGAGCTGAATGACCCTCCAGTCTCAGATGGGCAGAATTCAGTTGCCTAACAATAGAAGTTCAGTGTCACTGAGATACCCTAACATATTCTTCCTCACCATATCTGCTGGTCCAGAAGAGCACAATTTTCCTCTAGGTCCTGTGTCATCTTTGCTAGCCCACCGAAGATGCCTTGAATACTGTAAGATATTGATATTGACACTGGATACCTATATATCGATGACTGAATTGAGGTCTACATTTACCTTGACAATGATGGGTACAGAAACCTAGGGCTCTTCACCTTAGACAGTGATTAAAAAGATTTATTCTATTCAATGGTTTATTATAATTTTTAAAATAAAATAAAAATCTGGAAGTCTAAATTTGGAACCCAGAAATTAATTCCTGGCTTCTGATATATGAATAGACCAGCTGATGCTGTCAAAGAAGTTAATATGGGTAAAACCAGTCTTTTCCTCACCAAACAGTTCACCTTCTTTCTGTAGGAGTGCTTCAGCCTTCATCTTTCCCCTTTTTAAATCCAATCAAGGTATTTACAATGCAGAAGATAGAGTGGCCATTTCCATTAGTTTTTAAAATAGTAAGCATTCTCCCCCTCTGATGAATTTGTGGTGTCCCCATTATAGAGAAGGTTACCAACATTCTGCACCAACTTGTTATAGTGTAACCTCTGAGTTTATGTGACAATAATTTCTTATTAGGCAAATTAAGTCTTACTCACTGAACAAAGAATTACTCTTAGTCCACTTAAAATGATAATTACAGTTCAAACTAAGGACAGTAAGAGTTCTATAGAGAAACCTTTCAGCATTTACACCTTCCTATGGTGTTACACTCCTTTTAGTACCCCTCTGTCTCCTATGGTTGATGAGTCAGAACTCATTAAAAAAAATCAAAGAAAAATATTATGATGAGTCAGTAGTATCCTTCCTCAGGAGACAAAGAACGTCATGGCAATATTTTCTTCCTCTTAAATATTAGGTCAACCCGAGGTCATTTTTATATGCTTGCTACTCCACTCTATGCCTTTCTTCACTTACTCTGTAATTCCATCTTGCATCCTAATTTAATAAGTACCAGGTGTTTTACATGTGTTGGAAATGTGTTTTGGACTGCCTTTATATCTGTAATACTGGCTTTACACAGCTGCCAAGATTATACTGTTTTAATGACCAGCAATTGACTATTTATAACTTTTTATAGCCTTGAGGCTTGTTTGTGCTTTCAAGGCCCATGCTGTCATCTCAGGTCTCTGTTCCACTACACAGCATTCTTATTCTAGAGTGATAGAGGCATCATTTAATGCAGAACAACTACTTCTTCATAATATATATTTTGGATATATACATACGTGTGTGTAACAGGTTTGGCTGGTTTAGTTAGTTTTCTTCATAGAACCTCATTTTGCGTGTTAAACTGTCTCCATCTCGACCCATGGGTTTTCTCACTTTTACCCTTCTAGTTCTCTCCTCCATGCTGTTGGGGAGTGAGCAAGCGTCTGAGTGTGACTGAGTTGCCTATCATAATCAAATGAGCACAGTATGTGCCAATAAACCTTACTTATACAACTGCACAAGGCTAGGTAGAAACTAAGAGATTGGGTAATAGTGACCCTGTTGTTTGACAGTTTCTATGATGGTTATATAAACTAAAGTGAAGCTTAAGACAAGCCAATAAAATCTAAGAAAATCCTGACAACTCTTGAGGTCTGCTTTGTTAGTTAGACACAAAACCTTTGGTCTGTTACAAACAACGGTGACTCCATATTGACTATGATAGAGTCCTGTGCCATCTAACACATTTCAAAATTGGTTGCAACTTGAGGAACTTGAAACAGATGCTAAACTGAAAGTTATACAGACAGTATAAAGGGACCTCAGCCCATTCCAGTGATAAGGACAACTTGGTTTATAGCCAGGTTAAATGAGAGAGTCATAAAGAAATATGTCTTATATATGAGATGAAAACCTTCATGTTCACAATCTTAAACAGCAAGTGTTTCACTTGCAAAATGAGGCGACTCCTGCACACTGCATGGTGCTTATTCAGCCTTCCTTTTCTGCCTTTCTTGTGTTCATCCTGTGCAGTCAGCTCTGATGGCTACAGTCCATGATGATCGCTAGTTGCTGGTGGAAAGACTTACTAGCAATTTGAGGCGTGAAGCTAAAATCAATTGGGCCCCTTCTTTCATCCCTTGATTGTCCTCAGCCATCAATGGTGTCTTATGTAAGTCATCTCTCTCCTCAGAAGGGTGATATTTTCATAATTCCTGACATATTTGGTGTTTTTATGGGGAGCAGGACTTGGTCTGGTTTCACCAGGCACGTCTCCTGGCTCTTCTACACCCTTTGTTCTGATCTGATAGATCTTACTACTTGCATATTGTCCTGTACACTTATTTGTATAACTACATCAAAAGTCTCCATTTGCCCCATTGTGACTACATATTATATTTCTCTCTCTATGCCTAACTCTCTCATAAAATGTTAATACATCTTGTATAATAATTATGCTATTAGCCGTGTTACAATGTTACAAAAGGCTTATGCACTCTTTTCATTACATTATTACAGTACTCCTACACCTGTGTTCAAGAAAATATTTTAATATGTTACTTAGTGGTTGCAACTTACTCTACGGTTGCAACAAGACTCTGCTTTGGTTATTTCTCTTTTCATAAATGAATAAATAATAACTGTTCCAGAAAGAACTACAACCAGAAAAATAAGTGAAATAATATAATTTTATCTAAAACTTGGACTATCAGGAAGGGGAAATGATTTCAGTGATCAGAAAATAATTACCAAGTGTAAGTAAATGGCAAATACAGCAAAACTGTAAATCAGTATAGTACAGAGAGGAATGAAATTTCACTAAGAAGTGAAAGGTTCATCATCAGTATGATACAAAGACACTTCTGTGTTTTTAGAAGACCTTTTTAAAGATCCCTATTTTCTGATCTGCAGAGTCAAATTAACCTTCCAAATCACCATGTGCTGCACAGGAAGTAATAGTTGTGGCACTTTATAAGTTCTGATTTATTTCCTTTTCAACATTATTTTTTTTTCCCTTCCTTTTTCTCTTTTCACCTTTTCTGTGTATATTTTTATGTATATAACAATATTGGTGCAGCAATAATTTTATGTGTGTATTGCCTACATCTTTACTCAGTGCTAACTCTGAAATTCTCACAGTTATTGAAGTATTTTTCAAATTCAAAACTATAATAATATAATTCTTATAATTTCCAATTAAAGAAAAAATGGATATATTTGTATTTCAAATAGGGATTATACTGACTGCCTACACATTGTATCTCCTTAATCCAGTGAATAGTATTGATCACTGAAAGATTTAGCAAAGGAAACAGGTTTAAACACTTAATTTGGTTTTATTGCACATAGATTATTTCATCTTGCATAAAAGCTTTGATAACTCCTTTATACATTTTCCTTTTATCACACATGTATGACAAAGTTTCTCCTACAGTAAGATCTATCATAGTAAATTAAAGTTATTTTTTCTTTTTACTTTACACATTGAAAGCTGTCCTCTACCAAAATTATAAAATTATGCTCAGTAATAAATCTTCTATATAATAATTTATTTGAATGATCATAAACTCTCTTTCATAATTTACAGTCTGTTAATATTCTGTTAGGAAATGACACTGAGGAAAGCTCCTCCTTAATAGAAGAGGTGATTTTATGAAGTCCTAAAACAGGCTTTGTTATGATGTATTGAGACATTATTTTAAACGTCAGTCTGGTTGGTCTTCTAAACAAGCTTCTTAATGCACATTGTTATCTAAATAAGATATTGATCTTTTCCAAGACCTAACCCTGTGTTCTGTGTAATTTCCCATTTTCTGAACGGATGTGACCCTGAAGTGAGTACGGAACAATTTTTCCTTGGCTTCATTCAATTGGGTTCAGTTTGGTTCGGATTGGTTCAGTTTAGTTCAGTTTAGTTTGGTTTGGGTTTGGTTTGTTTTTACTTCAGGGCAACATTTGAGCCAGAAAATATTTCTTCAGTGCAGCTACACACGTATTCCAATACGTTTGAAAGGACAGAGAAATGCCACTAATTCTCTAACCAAAGCAGAAACAAACCCACTTCTAGTGTAATAATTATCTAAACAAAATTTTTTAGTAAGGGGACTGATCTAATTGCAGATCTATATTTCTGTATTATCTCTCATATCTGCTTCAATAAACATTTAATTACTAGAGGTAGTGGACAAGCTCCAAAAAGAAGCAGAGTTGCATACTCGTGACTAGTGATTAACCACTTTTCTGGAAAGTAAAAGATCATTTTTGAATCTTTTTTTCATTATGCGTACTCATCTAATCTCATACTATTATGTATTACTCTAGAGAAAAAGAAAAAGAGAAAATATTTTTATTTCTCTATTATAGCTTGAGACCCTAAAGTGACCCATAGGCAGCCTAGGGAGATTATAGAAAAACTGTGAATTTTGTTAAGCTTTTCATGCTGTCAGGAATGGGCAGAACTAATAACAAAAATGTAAGTATCTGAGAATTTTGACAGATACCTTGGCACCACCAAGCAAGGTGCTGGGGATTTACAATACCTGTGAGGCAGCTAACCAAGGATATCTAGCAATATCCTTCAGACTGCTCACATTGTAGTCTGAAACTGTCACAAAATCTTTCTTCACTTATTATTTTACAGAAAAATCTATCACCATATATTAAGTATTCCAAAACTGTTGCAATTTCATTACTTCAGCTACACAGTTGACAATGTAGTTGTCACTATAATTGCTAAAGCACTGATATTCAGACTTTCTGTTATGATCCATTGTAACCTTTTTATGTCAAAGAAGTTAAGCACATTTAAGTAGAGTTAGAAGTTATATGACCTAGACTAAAGTATATTGACCAAAATATATTTATATCATCAAAATACCCACTGAAAGAAATAGGAAACAGGTTTTTAGTTCCAAACTTTATACTGAATCCGTGTCAGATGTAAGCCATATGTACACAGACACTGGAATGTTTTAGTAGCTACCTAGAGTAAGAAAAGGATATTGAATTTAAAATAAAAGGGCAGGCAACTACAGTCACTAAGATGGGAGCATATCAATCATTGTCATTGTCTCTGTTAATCTCTGGTGAATAACAATACACTCAGCACTATTTTGTGTTTATGATGGTAACAGTAGTCTATTGAGGGGGTTTTCTTCTTTTGTTAATGTTGTTTTCAGTTTAATTGTTGTATTGCTCACAAAATTATTTCAATAGAAAATTACTTCTTTATATCCTACCAAGAAACACAATCATTATTTTTTCTTAAAAACTAGTATTATTTTCTTGTTGATTGTTATATTTGTTCTCATCGGCATCAGTGAAATATTTTTATCTGTATTTTCTCCCATGAAAAATAACAGCCTCACTGTACACCTCATAGGCAATGTCAAGAAATCAAGGAGGGGAGAGCCTGTTTCAGCTCTCTTTTAACTGTACTTTGATTTTTTGTTCAAATTGTGGGATAAGTCTATCTTAAGAACCGAGGATAAGCTAGAGCAAAAGTGGAGTAAGAGACTCCATCTTTTATATTACCTTGTGATACTCAAGGAACTAGCAGGTTAAAGAAATTAACTGCTAAACAGAGCATGTCTTGCATGATCACATTAGTCCATGCACAGAAAGGTGATTGCATCATGACAAACATTAGTTTTCTCTTCACGTTTCTTCTGATTCCTAGACCTTCATGTAAATGTGTATATATATATATATATATATATATATATAAAATATTGCAGATTTGTATGTCAACATTAGTACTTTCACTAATATATTTTCCTCTATATCAGGTCCATTTTCACTTTTTAGAACTTGAAATTACAGGATATCTTTTAAAGTGTTTTGTGGAAAACTGAAAGAAAAGCAGAAGACGTTTGTATTGAGTTCACATGGTAAGGTTTTGGTGGGGAGGCTGCAGGAGTGGCTTCTGTGAGAAGCTGCTAGAAGCTTCCCCATGTCCAAAAGAGACAATAACAGCCAGGTCCAAGATAGACCTGCTGCTGGCCAAGGCCAAGCTAATCAGTGATGGTGGTAGCACTTCTGTGATAACATATTTAAGAAAGGGTAAAAAATGCTGTGTAGCAGCAACTGAGAGAGAGGAGTAAGAAAATGTGAGAGAAATGACCTTGCAGACACCAAGGTCAATGATGAAGGAGAGGGAGGAGGTGATCCAGGCATCAGAGCAGATTCCCCTGCAACCTGTGGTGAAGACAATTGTGATGCAGGTTGTCCCCCTGAAGCCCATGGAGGTCCATGGATATCCATTCTGTAGGCTGTGGAGGACAGTGTACCAGAGCAGGTGGATGTGCCCTGAAGGAAGCTGCAGCCTATGGAGAGCCCATGTTGGAGCAGGCCCCTGGAAGGAGCTGCAACCCATGGAGGGGAGCCCACAGGAGAAAGGTTTTCTTGCAAGGCCTGTGATCCTGTGAGGGACCCACACTGGTGCAGTCTGTTCCTGAAGGACTGTACACCCATGGAGAAGACCCATGCTGGTACAGTTCTTGAAGGACTGAAGCCAATAGGAAGAAGCCGCATTGGAGAAGTTCATGAAGGACAATCTCCTATGGGTGGAACCCCATGCTGGAGCAGGGGAAGAGCATGAGGAGGAAGGAGTGGCAGAGATGAAGTGTTATGAATTGTCCACAACCCCCATTACCCAACTCCCTGCACTTCTTGGTGGGAGCAGGTAAAAGAGTTGGGAATGAAGTTGAGCCTGGGAAGAAGGGAGGGGTGCAGGAACGGTGTTTTTTAGGTTTGTTCTTATTTATCATTATCTTACTCTGTTTAACTGTCAATAAATTAATTTCCCCAAGTTGAGTTTGTTTTGCCTGTGATGGTAATTGATAAATGATCTCCCTGCCCATATCTTGAATCCTTGAGATTTCTCATCATACTTTTCTCCCCCTGTCTTGTTTAGAAGGGGGAGTGATAAGACAGCTTGGTGGGCACCTGCCTGCCAGCCAAGTTCAGCCCAGCAAAACACTGAAAATATTTTTTTAAGTGATCTGAGTTTATAGATTGTCTTATTGTTCTGTTGAAAAGATGATATACTTTTCATTGAAACATCACCATTTCACTTGAAGTCTTCACTTCTGGAAAGGAAAATTGTAATTTTCATTATTATACAATGTCTTGGATATCATAGTTGTATTTGGGTCTGTACTTTAAATTTTACTGATATATTAATTGCTTAATAGCATTGGCTCATGCTAATATAACATAGTTGCTGCAGAAAAGCAAATAGTTATTATTCTATATCATTCAGAAGTGATCATAAATTACTCAAAGTTCTGTTTATTCTGTGGGCAAAATTAATCAGTTGCTGATGAATTTTAAATATCCTTTTAAGCTGTACCTTTATTGCTTATATATATTGATACAAAGAAAGATGTGAGGAGTAATTTTTTTTTTCATATCAAGAGAGGTTTTATGCTGATGAACATTAAATAATATTATAAGCAGAAAAGACAGAACAATTTTTAAATTATTGTATAGCTTGCACTTGTCAACAACCAAGGTAAAATTAATGAGGATGTCCTTTGGCCTACTGCTGAAAACATTACAAGTGAAAATTTTCACAAGCAGCAGAGGGCTTAAGTTAAGCCCCTTAAGAAGGCATCTGATTTACTTCTTCCTGGATGTTTCCTGTCTCTTGGCACAGACTGTGCAAACTGCAGCTTTTTACTTCAAGGTCTTGTAGAAGACAAACATACACCAACACCTTGGAGAAGGTTCAGCTCATATGGATTTAGAGGTGGACTTTCATTTCTAAACACAAGCATCTGTTTTCATTTGAGATGGCAGGCATTATCTGAGACAAAGATTGCAGATACCAGATAGAGTCTACTAGGTGTACCATGTTCATTTACAGCAGGGCTTGAAGCCCAGGCAGGTTACCCAGGGGTGTCTAAACCCACAGTAGATATTTCTGTATGGGCAACTGAAATGAGTGCTGAATACCCTCTACATGATTGAAAATAATTTGAGTCCCAGTCTGACCTCCTACTCTTGAGTTCTTATTTATTATTTTTAATGATAGGAATAATAATATTTTTAAAGCAAGTAAAAGGAATATGGTAATAGAAGAAAATACATAAAAGATACTAGTAAAGGTGAAGAACATCTCTTTTGGTCTTTGAGTAGAAAATAAGACAGGGCAAGGTCAAAACTGTTGTTGAAGAAAATCATAGTATAGGCAGCTTAGCAATAATAAACTTTTACATTTTTTGGTCAGATACAAACACACACTGCTCTTCATGATATGGTTCTTTTGAAAATTCAATAGAATTTTGATATCTTTAGCTGCTGTAAGAAATATTAATTATGTTAAGAGACCTAGAAAGATCTGTTTTGATGCTTAAAATGAAGGACAGATATTCAAAATGAGAATAACAACACCCTGACAGATCTGAGTAGAGTTTCACCAATCAGTTATTTCCATTTGGTTTTGTCCCTTTTTTTTTTCAAATCAGTCTATTTCCAGTTGTTCAGTGTGATTATGTTACTGAAAACAGTAGAATAATTTAAGGTTGAATTGGTCTTTTAAAGGTTTCTGGTTCTCTTTACAGACCCATCCATTAGCTAGAACCAAAAAGTACAGAAATGGGTGGGAAAATCAAGGACTTAATTTAATCACACATAAATGATCACTGAGAAAATGTGTTTGAATACACTTTTTTGTATATAGTCCTTCATAGTCTGTTTTAAGAAAACGAGTGAAAGAGCAAAGAAATAAACGGTCTTATTCTCTGTTGAATTTTCTTCCTTATCCTGCGCAAACTTCAGCATGACAGTTTAATATACTTTTTCTCATTGTGATTTGTCAAGGTTGTCAAAATCTCCAGAGCCAAAAATATAGATGCTTTATTTTCATGTTTTTCCCTCTCTGATTTCTTTTATTACTTTTCAGTAGGAACCAGAGGAAAAAAGCAATGAAAATCAACATCAGAATAAATGAAAATATATTAAGCAGTCATGGCAATATTTTATATAAGATAGTTTTTCTTTACAGCCATAAAATAAGACAGAAAAGAGCCAAGTGAAAATTTATATTCATTATGTGGAAACACATGACTTGATGATTACTATTCATCTTCGTGAGTGAGAGGCACTTCAAATTACAAGTGGAAGTGCTGTGAAGAAATAGTTAGTTTCTTCACTAGGAAGGAGAATAGGCTAGAACTTTCAGTGATTCACCATGGGTAAAATTTAGTTTACTACAGAGAACCAAAACACTTTCATGTATATCATTCAAACTCCACTTCAGTCATATTCTAAGGGTTTTACTGAAAGTTAAATGGAGTATAGGTTTTGTTTTGCATTTCTGAATGGCATTGTGCTCCACCTGAGAATATCTTAACTCCATCCTGTGAAAGGTTTTGTATGGTGCTCATTGCTGCTGCATCTGAGCAACAGTGCTTTAAAGGCAGGATTAACATCTGTGCTGTGCAAGTTCTGTCATCTTCTTCTCAGATATGTTTGAAATGCTGTTTTTTGGAGCTATTATTTTCAGAAGTTTATAGGCAGATATGAACTTTTCATCTGTTTATTGCTATACATAATGGAGATCAATGTAAACTGCAGAGACAAAGTAAAAGAAAACAACCTCGAACACACTGCAGAAAGTAGTGTTATTTGGAATATTTCACAATTCTTTCCAAAGAAACTTCACACCTAATAAAAACTGGCTTCTGGAAAGCCAGAACAAATCTTAGCTTTTTACTTTGTAAGTGCTCTTTTCTCAGGACCTGGGACAAACATCGTGTCCAGCACTTCGATGGGCTCAATGAAAATGGCAACTACTCTCATAACAGTAACAGTTCCTCTGTTTATTCAGAATACCCCTCTACCTCTCCTTCTGCCAATGATAATGGTCCCTGACACCTTCTTCACAGTGTCCCATATGTCCTGTCACGTCCTCTTGACATGTTTCAGCTTCTGCAATATGAAATGACTGTGACCAATTAAGGCACATGGAGGTCAGGCTGAAACTTGACAGGCACAGAGGGGACTGTGAATCATCTGGTGATCCAGAAGGAATGGTTGCAGAGAAAATGTACACAGTGAAATGCAGCAGCAATCCAATATTGCACCACAAAAAACAACTCCTGCAGATCAGCAGGGTATATCTAAGTATATCAGCATTTTGATAGTCATAGATACTCAATAAAATTCAAATTCAGCAGAAAGGAAAGCTGTGAGAGCTTCAAGAAGAGGAAGCTTCCCTCTCAGAACACTTTATCAGGGAGAATATCTGACACAAACACAAGCATATCCTTGGTTGAATTTTCACATTCAGTACTCTCTTCTTCCTTCTATTGCCATCAAAACATTAATTCTTTTCAAGTATGGGCTCTTAAGAGTATCTGGGGAAGGAATTTAGTTGTTCTAGATATTTGACAGTGCTTTAGGACTACTCAAGTTTATTAATACTAAAAGAGAAATATTAGAATAAAGATCCTGTAACTGCAAAAGTGAAAACAGGAAGAGAATGAGTTCTCATTTTATAGCTAAGGGAAAGAAAACTGACAAAAATAACAATGCCATTATTAGAATCAGGAGGAGTGTTTTACACTACACTGACTTTTTCTCTTTAGATCCTAAATAAAAAACTACAAAGGTTCAGATCTTTATCATTTTACAGAACTCAACATAGGAAATTCCACATAAACCGTATTAATGGGATTATATTCATCTAAATCTAAGAGTACATTTACAGGATTAGTAACAGTATGCTGTACAGAATTTAGTACAATGGACCCTTTATTCTGCCTTAGGTGTCAAGAAATATCCCACTTCTTACAAAACTGAGAGAAATAAAAATATTTCTTCTTTTTACATCTTTTAAAGAAATGGCTATATATGCTGTGAACAGTTTGAAGATACAACTGTACCAGCCTAAGAGCAAGAAGCAGGTGCTGCATGGCTATCTCATTGCTGCCCATCTAGTAAGAAGTTGAGTTAAAAGTACATTTTTACTGGATGCATTGAGGACACTGGGTTTCAGCTACCAGTGTAACAAAACATGTAAGAACGCCATATCTTTTAGACTTGCAGCCCTCTTGTGAAATTTATCTGCAAGTTGCTGATGGACTCACAAGTCATAGTGACAGATGGACAGGCTGATGGATAGTGTAATTTTATAAACACTTTTTCCTTGCAAACACATATCACATCTAAACAAACAAAAAAGGAAAAACTTAGGCCCACAAAGAGGGGAAAACTCAAATAATAACCAACAGAAAAACAACTATTCAATGTCAGAAAAAGGACAAATATGAATGAAAATGCAGAGAGAAAGAGAGGGAGAGGAGAGCTAAATCATCCAATCTCCTACGTGTCTGGTGAATTGCCATAAATGTTAAAACATACATGATATTCTTTTCACATGTTCAGTTAAATTTTACAAAGCACTTAAACCCCATGTGAATACATCTGTTTAAACAGATCCAGTACCAAAAGGGAATAAATACCTGAAAGAAGTCTTCTCAGCAGGGGAATATCACTTGTTCCAAACCCCACGGGTTTCAATGAAAATTTTTACAATTAATTAAATGGACTTTAGATAAAGTCACATAACCGTATTTCACATAAGAAACAGAAAAAAATAATTCTTCTCAAGAAAAAGAACAAATAGTAAGCATGTATTAGATTATTAATAATTTCTTCATACAAATTCTGTTCTTTATGGTGGAATCTTTCAAGTGAAATACAGTCTACTGATGCAGAACCCTGAAACCTAATCATTTTTAGCTATCAGATACGAGGTTCTGATTGTCTGAGAATGTATATTTTGTACTGAGTATGTACTAAGAAGGTGAGTCTGTAAGATATTAATGTATACTAAAGGTTTACTCTGTACTAAAAAATAAAATTAACTGTTAACTGTTAACAGAATAGACTATCCAAACACATGGAAGATAAATAAAATCTCAACAGATCAATGTGTCATATACTAGAAAGACAGGAGATTTAGCTGATTTTATTTTCAGGTCTATGGTTTTGGGGGTGAGATTTGGTTACTGGAAAGCAGGCTTTTATTGGATTTTTTATGGTGTTCTTGGATATCTTTTCTAACCACTGGTGCTGCTTCACAAGAGCTCAGGTTTCCTCTAGAAGACTTATTGCTAGGTACTTCTAGACATCTCTTTGTATGCAACTAAGTGTCAAACCAGCAAGTGAGAGCTAGCTGAATTCTACTTGAAGTGCTTAAAAATTAAGTTAGATTCATTCCCAAAGTTCAGTTTCAAACCCCAACACATCTGTAGCTGTGGGAGAGAGGCAAGTCGACACTGGCCTGTCAGCCCTCCACAGCCCCTGAGAAGCAGCAAGGCTTTGATGAGAAACAGGCCTTGGGAGAAAGATGAGAAACTGCCGAGTTGTGCCAAGGTGGCAGGGAAAAACAATGGACAGCTGCAACACTGAACTGTGAGAAGTTACCACTGTGTGAACAGCACGTGAACAAGAAGTGGACTGGTCTGCACAGCATGTGTTAGAGTGGTCTTATGCTGACAGGAGAAAAGGTAGATAGCTGTCTAATTGCTGATTGCTAATTATGAAGTAAGAGCTTTAACCATAGCATAGGTTTGTACTAGTGTAAGAATAAATGGCCTGTCTGCATAAAGAAGAAAAAACTCTCTGACTCATTCTGGTCACTACATGTAGACAGATCATAAAGTTTGACTGACCTCCCAAAATGTTAATTTGTTTATCCTTAACTGTCCTATATTCTTCCACATACACCAGATCGTCTGGGTTTTGGCAAGGATCATTACCTATACAGTGGGGATTAAAAAAAAAAAAAAAAAAAAAAAGTAAGTTGGTTTGTAACCAAACTGCTGAAAGATTTTTCTTTGGTTTACTGTTTCTTAGTAAATAAAATATCAGTAAAGGTAAAAGTCTATTTATGTCTTTCCCTTAAAGCTTCATACTTTTTTTTTTTTTTCTGAGATCTTACTAGTTTGTTGGTTTTAGTTCTACTAAATTACCTATTGATAATGACAGTCAGAAGTATTTTTTTTTTTTCTAGGTGTATGTAAGGTTTCCTAACGTTTTCATATATTCTTGAAGCAGGAGAGAGACACTAAACTCTTATCCTAAATGCCACAGAGGGAATCATTTAATAAATCACTTCAGGTTTTTCTTCTTGAGAAAAATTTTTCCCCAAATATCAGAAGTAATGCTTATTATCTAGGCTTTGCAGACCTGTATATATGTACCTGAAAATAAATCATTTATTGGAAAATACCAGTCCATGTTAGTAAATCCATTAGAAGGGCGAAACAGAGAGTGTGTGTATACATACTTGTATGAGTGTAGATACCTTTTGTGGTTTAACCCTGGGAGGCAGCTCAGCCCGACACAGCTATTTGCTCCCTTCCTCTTCAATGGGATGGGGTAGAAAATTGGAAGGGTAAAAGTGAGAAAACTTGTGCACTGAGAAAAAGTCATCTTAATAAGTAAAGCAAAAGCTGCTCATGCAGGCAAAGCACAACAATTTCATTCACTGCTTCCCATCTGCAGGCAGGTGTTCAGCCATCTCCAGGAAAGGAGGCCTCCATCATGCTTAACAGTTAGTTGGGAAGAAAAACACCATCACTCTCTATGTCCTCACCTTCCTCCTTCTACACCTTTCTTGAGGATTCTTGCTCAATACATACATCTTTACATTATAGTTATGTATGAACATTGCTTGACACCTTATTCTGCTTGTTATCTTTATTGCTGTATTACTAAGAAAATCCTAGATCCAAATGATAGCAAGGAGAAGTAGATATGAAATTTGTATCTGACTTTAAGATTCATTATCACAAACTAGGACATTCACCTTGGTTATTGGAAACTGTGTCCTGAGAAGTCTGCAGAATGGATTCACTTACTCTGAATGTGCCCAAAGCCTCTGGGTGTGTCAAAATGAGTGAAGTCTTCCTACTGCATTTGGAAGCGCTGTTTCACTTGCACTATGAACACCATCAAAAGGTTTTTCTACCTCTGGGCATTGAGCCCAAAGATCAGAGAAAAAAAAAAAAAAAATCTGTTAAGATTCTTATTTTGACCTTGGGTGACTGGAGTATAAAGATTGATAGATCATTGCATTCTGGCCAGCATTAAGGGTTCCTCTGCCCAGTAGTACAACAGCAACTGAACACATTTTGCATGCTGCTAGTAAATCATCCCAAAATTACATTAGCTTATTGTGTGGTTATTTATTTTTTTCAATATGCTGTTCATAACAGCCGTGACTGGAGTAGCGCTGTTGTGAGTAATCTGACTAAAAAGTTCAGCTGCATACTATGAAGCAATACTTGATTTATCTGGCCACAACAGGCACTGACTTCATTATATTACATAGCAGCCAGTAGAACTTAGCCATTGCAATTACTCTGATGTTTTCCTGTGTTGGTACTATTCATCAGAGAAAGTTTCACCTGTCATTTTCCTTCCAGTGAAAACTTTCCAGTAAAGCTAAAGTTTAAGAATTTGGGCAGCATTATTACTACTTATTAAAGTCTTAATTTTCAAAGGGGGTTTATGGTGTTAAAAGCCCCACAGTCATACACAATAAAATGATGTAGTCCCTGCTCTGAGGAGCTTACAGTATAAATGGCATTTATCTTAAGAGTTGAGAGAAAGGTTTCATTAAAGAAATTCTAAATACATCGAAAGGCATTATTTGACAAGTGGGAATAGAATAAGCAAAGCAATTAAACTAATGGCAGGCAAATGTTTTTTTTCTTTCATTTTTGGGGCAATATTTTTTATCTCAAGAAATTTTTACCTACTACCTGCAAAATTTTGATCACAAAAGAGCCTAGATCTTCTTTCCACATTGCTCAGCTGCTGCAATGCCAACCATTGCTTCTGATCATCCCTTATATCTACCATACAACTATAAAAGGTGCCTGGTGGAGTCTGCCTTGGTGTGAACTGCAGTTGTGAGAGTGTAACTCCTTATAGTAACACGGAGGCACAACTCCTGCTCAGTCGCTATGGGGTTGCAGTACAGACTCACAGCTGGGCAGAGGCCTGTGTTTCCCCATAGCAGCACAAAACCCATCTTGCCTCCCGATCCCACGTGCCAGACCCAGGCAGTCATTGGGCTGAGCAGCTGTGTTGGATGGACAACTCCCAGGCTGGAGAGGAGGAGCAGTGTTGCTGATTGGCAAAAGTGCGAGTTCCCTTCTTTATGGCAGGAGAATGAAAGAAAAGCATTAGTGGACAGATAGAGAGCCTCTTTGATTTCGTAGAAATCTAGAAACAAGGTCAGTTGTCATAAGGAAACTTTCCTTGTTGCCTTTACAAGGAAAGTTTAAAATCATAAAGGTATAAAAAAACCCCACAAGTCTGTAAAAATAAATGCACCTGTAGAAAAATGCTCAAAACCAGTGCTACTTTTTACAGTTTCATATAGATTTGTCACATTTTAAATAGTATTCTTTTTAACAGCAATATTGAAATGTCAGTATATTGACCAAGCCTTAACTAAGCAACACAGGAGAGTATCATAATAACCATGGAAAAGTACATTGACACGTGTTGTCAAGTTAGCAAAAAAGTAAAGTAATGCATAGTAATAATATATGATGTGCTTTTGCTTTTTTTTTTTTTTTTTTTAGAAGGAAAAGGCCTCAAAATCTCTCATAGTAAAAGACAGAATGATTCATCAGCATCAGTCCTGTTCTGCATATGAGACTGGTTAAACCTATATACCTGCATCAGGAAATCAGAGCCTGGATTCAGCTGAGCACTTTGATTCAGATTAGATTAGGGTTTCCTAGCTGCTACAGACATAGCTAAACTTGCTATATTTTTCTGCTTTTCTCTGTAGCCTAGAGGGAAATGATGTTTACTCTTCTGAAAACTCAATCTTGTTCTGAACCTTGATCTTCTCAACTGGGCATTCCATCTTCACTTGCTGTATCAGAAAATAAATCAATCAAGTTTGTGCAGAAAATACTCTATTTTCTTCTTTCTTACATCTGTCAAAGTTTCCCAGTTGATCAGAAAAATAAAGTCTATTGAGAGAAGTTGCATACAGGTATACTTTGGAACTAATGCATTCACAGTGTCAGAAGATGATCTGATGCAATATGCTTGTTAGATTAACATTGAAGAAAAAATTAACAGAGATTGATTTTGGAGACATTCTGCTTTGTGTCTTACAGCAGGCATCAGATCAAGAGTGTGTCTGCTATATTTCAAAGGATAATAATAACAAATGCCCATTTAGAACTGAAATGTTTCTTGCAGTTCAGATTCCTATTTCTGTGATAGCATGGGAAAGCATTAAGTTTATGGCAAGTGATGGCAAGGTAAAATGTTTGAAAAGTGAAAGAAAAAAAAAAAGCAAGAAACTCCAGATAGTTAAGAACCATAATAGAAAACTTTAAAACTAGATTAGGTATTTATTGTATTAAATGTGTTCTCACTCAACAATAAGTTAGATGTGTTTTGTTAGGAATTAACGTATAAAAGTTTAAGGCCACCATTATCAGAAAATCAAAATATTTTGCAGTCAAATTCAACCATAAAAATCTATGACTATGTTTGCCCCAGTTTGTTTTGTTTCTGCAAATATGCATAAAGCACAGTTCTTTGGTTCATATTTTTAAAAGTTAGCTGCAGCTTATGCAAAAATATTATCATTATTTATACAACCTCTTACATAGGTATCAAGACTACATAATAACAACTACCCTGGAGATATCAATGACATTTAAGGTAGGCTTCATATGACCTAATGTGGATTTCAAAAGTGTAAGGAGCTCATTCAGCTGCCTAAACACAGAGATTGAGCTCTGTCAGAGATTCCCTATCTGGTATGCAGTTTTGTCTTCAGAAGAGTCCAGGTTTTTATAGGTCTCATCTGTCAACCATAAACTGATATCTTAGATACTCTAAAAGTTATTAAATTCACTAGATATCCACTTTTAATCCACTTGATACTTACCTACTCTTCACTGAGCACAAATGGGAGTTTAGGTAACTAGGACTCATTTCATCTGATGCTAGACTCACATGTAGTGTCATCTAAAATTTCTCAGCCTATCTCTGATACCTGCATGGGACTGACAGATATGACATGAAACCAATGGGATACCTACAGGTGCCATGCACAAGAGGATCTCATATGACAATAGATGTCTATAGTTAGGCACCTAAATAAACTGCTGTGCTCTACCTTCTAGATCATGTGCTTGCATGTTACAGTTAAACTGAAAACAAAGTAAGTCAGATATAAAGCATACTTTAAATACTGTGTGTAGGAAAAAAAAGATGGTTTAATAGTACAGGATTTATGATGTGAACAAAATCTTGAGCAATATCTTTAAAACCCCTTTTCTCTGTAGTGTTTTCCCTTTCTTTGAAATATAAATATAACGTACATATATAATGAAATTTTTTCTGTAAAATGTAAAAATTTTTTTAAAGTATTCTAATATTTCTGTAGTGTTTATAAACCATTTTTCTTGAGTATATTAATTCTAAGGACTGTGACTCAGTGCATTATAACATTTTCCATCTGCCTAATTTATGATAGTTTGACATTCTGAAGCATATTTGGGATGATCACAGTTTGGATGAAAATATTAAGGTAAAAAGAAATTGCTGAAGCTTCATATGCAATTTGCTTGCACTCATCACTCTACACAGGAGGTTTAAATCATAAAGTCTATTCTGGTATAATTCCATGTTACTTCTTAGATTATGGTTTTAATGACTTTATATTCCTCTTACTTCTATTTACATATGCATAGTTTGTAAAATAGCTATTATAAGTTATCAGTATTTATCTTCTAGATGATGAATAATCAAGTATAAAGAATTTGGTATCAGTACTCTTCTACACCTTTTGGACTTGTGTCTGACTCTTTGAATGAATGATCCTGAAATTAAGAACTTCTTTAAAGGTAGTATTCCCACTTTTAAAGTCTGTTGACTTCAAACAGCACTGTGATTTTACATTACTCTCATATATAAGGCAATAATTTAGGAAAGTGAGTACAGCAAGATAGAGAAATATAGTTGCTATACTGACCAACAAAGAAGACAAATTTTAATTAACTGTTAATATCAGGTTTAAAAAAGTTAGAAGGTAATTAATTTAATTCAGTATTTTGAACATTTTTCTTTGTTTAGATAGAATACATCACTAATGATTTAGAATACCATTTATTAAGAAGAAAGATAATACCTGCAGTCAGCTGTGTTTGTGCAAGGACAACAGGCCCTTTTAGAAATGTAACATGTGTAACACATTCTGGGTTGAGCTGATTATTATATACTAGGAAAAGCTGGTATTAGCAGCCTGACACACTCTAAAACCCCCATTATGTTTCCACATATTAGTTTTTGGTTTATATTACCGAAACATTTGCTCTTGTACTAATGGTATATCATAGCTACATGCTCTGATTTCTTTCTGATTGCCACCTCTGAACACTACACATTGAAAGTAGAGATGTGGAAATGTGAAAGTGGAGATGTTAGAATAAAATGTTCTTAACATCTAGGCATGATGCTTGCAGGCCTCTTACAGAAAGTTTGAAGAGATTTTGTAGAAAACATTTTGGTTTTTTCTTCAAATACTGAATGGAATTGATGGGAGAGAACACAGAAGTGCTATATCTGTTGCAGAAAGCTTAAAAATTTATAGCAACGTACTGCAGAATTTATACATACTCAATTTTTAAAGTTATGTATATATGTATGTATTTATTTATTAATTTATTAATTAATTTATTTCTAGCAGTTCCTACTGCAGGACGAAAAGGACAGAAGCAACAACTATATTAAAATTTTCATTGAGTTCTTAGTTGGTGTGGGATTCACCTCACCTAGCTTTAGACAGGTGCAATGTAGATGTCTATATCTGACTAATTAGATATTAGTTATGATCATTGAAGAGAAAATAAACGTTTCTGAAGCACATCTATCTTACTTGTTATGTAAGACTATCTTAAAAGCAGATGTAATGGAGTATAAAAACTCTATATTTTCCCACTGGTTTAAAAGGGAGCCTACAGTGACCAACATAAAAAGAGAAGTATGTAGTTGGTCAGACAAATTCAGCCTCAAATATCTGATATAAACATAGTGAAATGACTAAAGAATCACAACTTGTAGAATATGACTTTTATGTCTGTAGTTTTTCAGATTAATACAACTACTAATATCATTGCTCATCTAGATTACAGTATTGGCACCCTGTACTTCCACCCAGATATCCAAGAAAATTATTATTAACTTGCTTGGTTAAATATGCACAAAAATGTAGTGCAGAACAATAAGGGGTACTCTAGAGCAATGCACTTGGTGGTGAAACCTGACATACACGTCACATGCTATCTGTGAACTGTATTTGACACCTCCAGAAGTCTACATTTCTAGACTTTGTTTCTCAAAAAAATTTCTACCACATGTAGTGTGAATTAGTTCATGTAAAGCTGTCTATAATATTTTGCTTTTGTAACAGCTGACCTTTCAAAATGCTGCTTTCAGAAGGGGCATAGTCAGTATTCTCTTTAGTAAGCTGACCACAACAGGTTCATGAAAAGGAAGCACCATTTTGGAAGCTCATAAAAGAACTCATTTACAAAAACATGGTATTTTCTTGTGGAGCCTTACATCCTCTGACTTCCTCTGACTTCCTCTGGCCTTTGGGATGAGTAAACTGATACTGGGCAAGATGGTCACCAGGTCCCAGAGACCACAGTTAAGAGTCATGTTTACCTTTAAATTTCTACAAATGAGCTAGTATGTACTTGAAGTGTGTCAGTTAGAAAGTGACTCACTTTTTTAACAAGTAGATTTGTTTTAATACAGATTTTATGTTGAATACACAACTCTTCATGTAACTTTTTTCAGATGATCATGACTATTGGAAGAAGTGCCTAAGGACTGGGAGAAGTCAAATGTGTCTCCAATCCTCAAGAATTTTAAGACCCAGAAAGCCAAAGGCTGCTCAGCCTCACCTTGATCCCTGGGAAGGTGATTGAGCAGCTAATTCTGGGAACTGTTTCCAGATATATGAAGGACAACAAAGCCATCAGGACTAATAAACATGGATTCACAAAGGGGAAATAATGCTTGACTAATCTGACAAAATTCTGTGATGAAATGATGGATTGGTAGATGAGGATAATGTCTACGTAGACTTCACTAAAACTTTCAATACTGTCTCCCATAAGATCCTTATAATGAAGCTATTGAAAAAGGATCTAGATGAGCAGACAGAGGAGGATTGAAAACAGGCTGAATGGCTGGACCCAGAGAGTGGTAATCAGTGGTGCAAAGTCTAGGTGGAGTCTGGTAATTAGTGTGTACCCTGGGGATCAATAGTGGGTCCAGTCTTTTTTAACATCATAGAGTCATAGAACGGTTTGGATTGGAAGGGACTTAAAGATCATGTAGTTCCAATCCCCCTGCCATGGGCAGGGTCACTTTCCACTAGATCGGGTTGCTCAAAGCCCCATACAGCCTGACCTTGAACACTTCTAGGGAGGGGCCATCCACAATTTCTCTGGACAACCTGTTCCAGTGTCTCAACACCCTTACAGGAAAGAATTTCTTCCTTTTATCTAATCTATATCTATCCTCTTTCAGTTTAAAACTGTTAACCCTCATCCTATCACAGCACTCCCTGATAAAGACTACCTCCCCTTTTTTCCTACTGGCCCCCTTTAAGTACTGGAAGAGTGCTATAAGGTCCTCTTCTCCACTATAAGGGAACCTTCTCTTCTCCAGGCTGACCAACCCCAGCTCTTTCAGCTTGTCCTCATAAGGGAGGTGCTCCAGCCCCCTGATCATTCACATGGCCCTCCTCTGGACCCTTTCGAGCAGGTCCATGTCATTCTTATACTGGGGCCCTCAGAGCTGAACACAGCACTTCAGGTGGGCTCTCACAAGAGCTGGGTAGAGGGGCAGAATTACCTCCCTCAGACTGCTAGACACACTTTGCAGCCCAGGATACAATTAGCTTTCTGGGCTGCGAGCGCACATTGCTCAGTCTCCCATACACTAATACCCCCAAGTTCTTCTCTGCAGGACTGCTCTCCATCCACTCATGACCCAGCTTTTATTTGTGCATGGAATTGCTTCAACCCATGTGCAGGACATTGCATTTAGTCCTGTTGAACTTCATGAAGTTTGCGTGTGCCCACCTCTGGATGGCAACCTTTCCCTCCATCATATCAACTGCACCACTCCCCTTGATGTCATCATCAAACTTGCTGAGGGAGCACTCAATCCCACTGTCTACATCCCCAACAAAGAGGTTAAACAGCACTGGCCCCAATATCAGCCCCTCATCACTTGTCACTGCTCTCCGATTGGACATGAAGCCATTTACTGCAACTTTTTGAACATGACCATCCAACCAATTCCTTATCCATTGAGTGGTCCATCCATCAAGTCCATGTCTTGCCACATTAGAGACAAGGATGTCATGTCGGACAATGTCAAATGCTTTGCACAAGTCCAGGTTGATGAGGTCTGTTACTCTTCCCTTATCCACCAACACTGTAACCCTGTCGTAGAAGGCCACAAAATGCATGAGGCATAATTTGCCCTTAGTGAAGCCATGTTGTCTGTCACTAATCACATCCTTATTTTCCATGTGTCCTTTCATAGACTCCAGGAGGATCTGCTCCATGATCTTGCTGGGCACAGGCATAAGACTGACGGGCCTTAAATTCCCCTGGTGGTCTTTATTTTCCTTTTTAAAAATGGGGGTTATGTTGCCCCTTTTAAGGTCAGTGGGAACTTCACTGTACTACCACAACTTCTCAAATATAAAGTGGCTTTGCCACTTCATTCATCAGTTCCCTCAGGACCCATGGATGCATCTCATGAGGTCCTATGGACTTATGTACCTTCCAGTTCCTTGCATGTTCTCTAACCTGATTTTCTCCTGCAGTAGGCAGTTCTTCATTCTCCCAATCCCTGACTTTGCCTTGTGCTCCTTAGGCAGTGTGGCTGAAGCACTTGCTCATGAAGACTGAGGCAAAAAAGTCACTGAGAACCTCAGCCTTCTCCATATCTGTGGTTATAAGGTCTCCCATGTCCTTTCAGAGAGGGCCCACATTTTCTGTAGTCTATCCTTAATCACTAACAAACTTATGGAAGCTTTTCTTGTGCCCTTGACATCCCTGGCCGGATTTAATTCTCTCAGGTCTTTGGAGTTCTAACTTGATCCCCAACTGCTTAGACAATTTCTCTGTATTCCTCCCTGGCTACCTGTCCTTTCTTCCACCCTCTGTAGCCTTCCTTTTTATGCTTGAGTTTATCTAAGAGCTCCTTTCTCATCCATGCATGCCTCCTTGTGTTTCTATCTGACTTCTTTGTCAGGATGGATTACTCCTGAGCTTGGTGGAGGTGATCCCTGAATATTAACCAACTTTCTTGGGCCTCTCTTCCCTCCAGGGCCTTATCCCATGCTGTGCTGCAAAGCAAATCCCTGAAGAGGCCAAAGTCTGCTCTCCTGAATTTCAGGGTAGCGAGCTTGCTGTGCACCCTCTTTGCTGCCCTAAGGATTTTGAAAGCCACCATTTCATGGTCACTGCATCAAGGCTGCCCTTGGGCTTCACACTCTTCACCAGACCTTCCTTGTTTGTGAGAACAAGGTCCAGCACAGCACCTCTCCTCTTTGGCTGCTCTGTCACTTGTATAAGGAAATTATCATCAATGCATTTCAGGAACCTCCTTGATTGCTTATGTACTGCAGTGTTATACATCTTCAATAATGATCTGAATGATGGGGAAGAGTGTACCCTCAGAAAGTTTGCAGATGACACAAATCTGGGAGGAGTGCCTGCTATATCACAGGGTCATGTTGCCATCCAGAGGGACCTCATCAGGCTAGAGAAATGGGTGGACAGGAACCTCATGAAGTTCAACAGGAGGAAGTAAAAAG
Source organism: Athene noctua (assembly GCF_965140245.1). NCBI lineage: Eukaryota > Metazoa > Chordata > Aves > Strigiformes > Strigidae > Athene > Athene noctua. Next base: position 216,385,765 of record NC_134037.1, read on the forward strand.
TCCTGAACCTGAGGAGGAAAGCAGCTTAGCACAAATTAACCTGGAGACATCATGTTGAACATGAGCCAGCAATGTGCGCTTGCAACAAAGAAGGTTAATGGTATCCTGAGCTGCATTAGAATAAGTGTTACCAGGAGGTTGAGGGACATGATTCTTCCCCTCTACTCAGCATTGGTGAAGCCACGCCTGGAGTAGTGTGTCCAGTTCTGGGATTCACAGTACAAGAGAAATATTAACATATTGAAGAGACTCCACAGAAAGGACATGAATATTACTAAGGCGGCTGAAAAATCTCTCATACAAGGAATGTATGAGAATGCAGGAGTTCAGGAAGGCTGGACATACTTCAAGAGTGAAGTCTTAAAGGCACAGGAGCAGGCTGTTCCCATGAGCTGAAAAACAATCAGGCAGGGAAGGAGACTGGCCTGGCTAAACAGGGACCTTTGGCTGAATCTCAAGAGCAAAAGGAGGATCTATGAACTTTGGAAGAGGGGACAGGTCTCCCATGAAGACTATAAAGATGTAGTGAAGTTATGCAGGGAGAACATTAGGAGAGCCAAAGCACAGCTAAAGCTCGACTTGGTTACAGCTGTTAAGGATAACAAAAAATGTTTCTATAAATTTGTTAAAAGGAGGATTAGGGAAAATCTCCCTCCTTTACTGGATGCAGAGGGAAACATGGTAGCTAAGGATAAGGTAAAGGCTGAGGTCCTCAACACCTACTTTGCCTCAGTCTTTAGCAGTGGAACTGGCTGTTCCCTGGACACCCAGCCTCATGAGCTGGGACATGGGGAGGGGAAACAGACTGAGGTCAGCACAGTTGAAGAGGAGGTGGTCAGAGACCTGCCACACCACTTGGATGCACACAAGTCTGTGGGACCAGATGGGTTACACCCAAGGGTGCTGAAAGAGTTGGCAGGTGTGCTCACCAAGACACTTTCCATGATTTACCTGAAAAAATGGTTAACTGTGGAGGTCCCATTGGACTGGAGGGAGGCAAATGTAACACCCATCTACAAGAGAGTCAGAAAGGAGGATCCAGGAAACTATAGACCTGTGAGTCTGACCTCAGTACCAGGGGACATCATGGAGCAGGTCATCTTGGTGCCATTAAAAGTCATATAACGGACAACCAGATGATCAGGCCCAGTCAGCATGGGTTTATGAAAGGCAGGTCCTGCCTGACAAACCTGATCTCCTTCTACAACAAGGCAACCTGTTTATTGGATGAAGGAAAAGCTGTGCATGTTGTTTACCTTGACTTTAGTAAGACCTTTGACACCCTTTCCAACAGTATTCCCCTAGTGAAACTGGCTGCTCGTGGCTTGGGGGGGCACACATTTCACTGGGTAAAAAACTGGCTGGATGGCCGGGCCCAAAGTGTTGTGGTGAACAGAGTTAAATCCAGTTTGTGGCCGGTCATGAGTGGTGTCCCCCAGGGCTCGGTGTTGGGGCCACTCCTGTTTAACATCTTTATTGATAATCTAGATGAGGGGATCGAGGGCACCCTCAGTCAGTTTGCAGATGACACCAAGTTGGGTGGGAGTGTTGATCTGCTCGAGGGTAGGGAGGCTCTGCAGAGAGACATGGACAGGCTGGAGCCATGGGCTGAGGCCAGCTGGAGGAGTTTCCATAAGGCCAAATGCCGGGGGCTGCCCTTGGGCCACAACAACCCCCAGCAGCGCTACAGGCTTGGGGAGGAGTGGCTGGAGAGCTGCCAGTCAGAGAGGGACCTGGGGGTGTTGATTGACAGCCGGCTGAACAGGAGCCAGCAGTGTGCCCAGGTGGCCAAGAAGGCCAATGGCACCCTGGCTTGTGTCAGCAATAGCGTGGCCAGCAGGGACAGGGAAATGATCTGACCCCTGTCCTCGGCACTGGTGAGGCCGCCCCTCGATTCCTGTGTTCAGTTTTGGGCCCCTCCCTACAAAAAGGACATTGAATGACTCGAGCGTGTCCAGAGAAGGGCAACGAAGCTGGTGCAGGGTCTGGAGCACAGGTCGTACGAGGAGCAGCTGAGGGAACTGGGGGTGTTTAGTCTGGAGAAGAGGAGGCTGAGGGGAGACCTCATCGCCCTCTACAGCTACCTGAAAGGAGGTTGCAGAGAACTGGGGACGAGTCTCTTTAATCAAATAGTAAGAGATAGGACAGGAAATGGCCTCAAGTTACACCAGGGAAGGTTTAGACTGGATATTAGGAAGCACTTCTTTACAGAGTGTGTTGTTAGGCATTGGAATGGGCTGCCCGGGGAGGTGGTGTTTAAGAGTAGAGTCTACATAGAGTTTAGGGATAGGGTGTAGTTGGGAACTGTCAATGTTAGGCTAACGGTTGGACTGGATGATCTTCAAGGTCTTTTCCAACCTAGATGATTCTGTAATTCTGTATTTTCTTTAAGTGTTCAAGAATAGATTGGATAGGCCTTTGAGCAACCTCAGGTTGTATCTAGTGAGAGACATCCCTGTCCATGGCAGGATGGAATTGTATGCGGCGGGCGGAGGAAGCAAGCAGCCGATTCAATGTGAATGATAGAGCAAGCTTCTACTTTATTGAAAGAAATCACCCTTTATATAAGCACTCTACAATAATCATGCATACTACTCACAAATCTATTGGATACATGTAACAGGCTCCATTATAATATCCCAGCCCCTTGTGGCATTTCAGATATGTCACAACATCTTCCCTCTTCTGAACCTGTTTTTTCTCCCAGGGCCGTTCCTTTATCATACACAAGGCCATTGTGTACCTCAGTTTCTCTCTTTGTTAAAATAACAGTCCATTATTAGCATAACTGTACCCTGGGTTTTTTCCTTTGTCTACTTCAGATGGCTGCAATAAGCTCCTGCACAGACCCATGGCCTTGCTCTCTGCAAGCCGTTCTCCAACAATTGTACTATATTATCTTTAAAGGTTCCTCCCAACCCAAACCATTCTATGATGTCATGGTCCTATGAAAGGCTGAGTGAGCTGTGTTTACTCAGCCTAAAGAAAACTCAGGGGAGATCTTAGAAATGTGTGCAAATATCTGGAGGAATAGTCCAAAGAAGATGGAGTAAGGTTCTTATCACTGGTGGCCAGTGACACAACAAGAGGCAGTCAGCACCGACTGAAACACTGGAGTCTTCGTCGCAACATCAGGAAACACTTTTTCACTGTGAGGGTGATCTAGCAGTGGCACAATTTGCCCATAGATGCTGTGGAGTCTGCCTCCTACAAGATGTTCGAAAGCCATCTAGTCCTGGGCAACCGGCTCTAGGTGGTCATGCTTTAGGAGGGTGGTTGGACCAGATGATCTCTAGATATCTCTTCCAACCTCAGCAATTGTGTAATTCTGTGATTCTAAACAGATGTTTAGGCCCTAAAGTAATTGATCTCACTGTGTGTCAGCATGTACAATATTAGTTTAAGAAGGTAAATTCTTTCAGCAAACTGAAAAAAAGCTTTCTTCTTATCTGGGAGTATCCTGGAAAAGTCTCTCAAGTAACACTTATTCATTTTTTTTGTTGATATACAATACATTAAAAAAGTAAAATTATATTTTAAAAGCTCTTGAAGACAGGTGTACATCTCACAGAATCAATCTATACCATTTATTAATTTAATACAGCATTTATTTTCTATATGAAAATAAAGAAATAATTCATATTTTCTTATTTACAGAGGGTTTGTTGGGGTTTTTCTGTTTTGTTTTGAATTATTCTACATTTGAAATAATAATAAAAATTAAAACAAACAAACAAACAAACAAACAAAAAACACCAACAAAAAAACAACCCACCTTGAATTATTTAGGAGCTTTGTGTTGAACTGATATATAGACATTTTTCATCACTCTGAGATAAATTACTTAGGGAAAGCAGGATGTACTATGTTGATTGTCATTGACTATATAAAAAAAAAAAAAAAAAAGTTCAGATATTAAAAAATGCTGAACTGTCAGATTTAAATAAATAAAAATTACCAAGCAAAGCATAATTTCCATCTGGAGAAAAAAAAAAAAAAACAACCAAATTTATTATGATTTAATGATCCATTAGCAACATCAGCCCATGTGGACAGAGGTGATTACATACCTTGAGGAGCTCAGGCTGCCAAAATTTCAGAACAACTCTAGAGAGTGGCAGGAAGGCAGAACAACATTTAATTCTTGGACTGAAGTGAACCACTATTTTATTCATATTTTGTTTCCTTCCCTCTGTTCTCATGTCTTTAAAACAATAATTTCACCAGCACTTACGGCCCACAAAGCTGGGAAATTACAACAGCTGCATAATATGTATAGAATCTTTACATATGACTCAAAATGCTTTTCCAGATATTTCTTTCAAAGACTTTAAGTTTAATGCTGACTTGTCTGAATGGTGTATCATTACATTCTGAACATCTCTTAGGAATGCTTAGCATGTTTTTCATAATTTTCTTAGTTTGAATTAAGCTACTTACTTTTTTATGCTTCAAATCAAAATGTTATGATTCATTAAATTATATTAGGAGTTTTCTATTAAAACATATGTGCATATTCATAAACTTTAAGCATGTCTTCACACAAAAGTAGACTACACAAAGCAGGTTCAACTATTTGCAAAATATTTTAGAAAACTAACATTTAACTCTAGCGGTGTTTCTGAAGACATCAATGTATCTTGTTTTAAATCTTTGTCATGCATCTGGTGGAGAACACACAGTTCAATCTCCTCAGGTTTGCTGATGACAACAAAGTGGAGTGACCAGTCAATATGAGGGCAGGGTCCCTGCCACTCACAGAGATGATAACAGACTGATGGAACAGTCCAACAGGAACCTCAGGAAATACAGCAGCAATACACATGAGTTGGAGAGCAGCCCTGGGGAAAAGTCTCTGGGGAAAGTGGACTGAACTTGAGCTAACACTGTGTACTGGCAGAAGAAATGACCAACTGCATCTGGGGTTGTGTTAACAGCAGCACAGGCAGCAGGTCCAGGGAAGTGATTATCCTCCCCTTTACTCAACACTTGTTAGATCACACCAATACTACTTCATCTGGTTTGGTGTCCCGCAGTACAGGATAGACCTCAGTAAACTGGGATGAGTTCAGCAGAGAGCCATTGTGATGGTCAGAGCTGGAGCACCTGCCCAGTGCAGTGCACAAGGTTTACCAGAGAGATTGCAGCATCTCCAGTCTTAGGAGTTTTCAAGACCCAACTGGATAGCAACCTGTTTTGACCTCAGAGATACCCTGGTTTCAGCAGGAGGTTGGACTATAAAGTTCCTATATTCTCTTCCCACCTGAGTTAACTATGAGGTGACATAAGAAGGAAAAGAAAGCTAGATTCAGTGGTTAACACACCTTCCTTGGATGCAGGTTCTTTTGAGTATAAGCTAAAAGAAGGATTAAGAATAGGTGACTTTCTGAGACATATTCAGCCTCTAATTTATTACACAAAAGACAGTGATATTACTGGCTCTGTTTTACGTCCCTTCTCAGAGAAAGTAGTGTAATATCCACCAGGGTTTGCATGTATATTGTTGTCCAGTCTACGGATGATGAAGTGGGTGTATATTCAGCATGATCCAGATAGTCTGAGCATGCATATTACATAAAAAGGCCATGAAAAATGGACTTGGACAACAAAATATTTTAGCAAAAAGTATTGTTGGCTACCTTGCTGAATTTAACCGTCTAAATTCTGATATAAAGGTGAGTATAGTACTGTAAAGTATATAACTTCACAAAGTAGGGAAAGGGGGGGGGTGTTTCCTTTTTCAAACTTTTTTGTCCAATAGCAAATATCTTCATTTCTGAGCAATATATATAATATAATCTCTAGAGTAATATATTTTTATGAATTTAAGAACTTTGACATAATCCACAGAAAACTTTGCTAGTTATTAATGTATGGCTATTATTGTGTATGTTGTAGTTTTATGTTGATACTTCAGAAAAATTTCCCAAACATGCAAAACATCTTTAAAGCTATTTTCACATTCATTCATGTAGAACAATACTACAACCAGATAGTAAGAGTGTTATCTCTACATAAAAAGCTTTGAGATTCTGCATAACCATACGAACATTTGACACATTTTGCTGTACTAGATGAAAGGTAACAGTTTCAGGCATAGGGAACTGTAGACTTCTTGGTTTTCAACAAGATCATAGGCTCTTCCTGGAACTCCCCCTCCATTATTCTGCCGGATATTTGAAGAATCTTCATTGGCCACAAACACCCTTAGAGCTGTATCCTACATTTGCTTCTATGATTGGTTTGTAATAGAATAAATACTGACAGATATTTACTAATTGTTAAGTTTTGATATCTTGAAGCTAACCTGCTGGATTTACAATCAATTGAAAGAGAAGTAAAACAGGTAAATAGACTGATATATAAAAATACTCTTTCTTGGCCAACCATGTGATAAAACAAATATTTGCTCCTAGCTTACAAAGAAGATGCAGCAACAACAGTGCCTAAATAAGGTCAGAAAATATTTTTTTCTGGTACCTTCAATGACAAAAATATCAACAGCTAATTGACATATGAGGAAGCATGACAGCACCTTCATTCTTTTTTGTATCTCCTTTTTCTATGCTATTTCTAACCTACTTCTCAGGAATGTCCTTTTTACCACTTAACTCAAATGGTGACTGTAGGCTTTTCAGGACTGATCACCACCTTTTGTTTTTGTTGGTGAGACAAAGGTTTCCTCTGCAGGGAGAACAATTCCAATACATGTTCCTGTAAATTTATCTATAAAAAATCGGTGAAATGAATAAACAAGACAAAAATAATAGTATGTTGTATTATGAGAAGAGATACAAAATTTCAAAATCATGAAAACCAGTGTGGCAGTTTTTTAATTATGCCCTTAAAAAAGTCTGTTGAATTGAAAAGAATGCTTTTTAGGTCCTTTTATGGTAAAACTCACTCTCAGACACACAAACATATAAGAGAAATGTGAAGTATTTGTAAAACAGTTTAGGAAATATGCCAAAAATTAAAGTGTTGTTAGGTTTATGGAAGAATTATTTCTATGACCTTAATGGAAAATCAGAAAAGGTAGTGATTTATTACAACAACAAAGAGAAGGTGCTGCAAACAAGCTCTGAAATAAAAAAAATAAAAAAAATAAAAAAAAAACAGAAAACAAACAAAAAAACCCACCCAAACAACAACAAAAAAACCCCCACAACCCCCCCCCCCCCCCCCCCCCCCACACACAAAAAACCCAAACCTAAAAGAACAAGTTTGAATTATATTTGATTATGCAGTAGTAAATTCAGACTCGGTATTTCATTAAGTTCAGTTTAATGAACACCTCATTTACCTTCCTGTTATCCATAAATATATGCAAAATATAATGAAAATGACATCTTTTTCTTCCAGTAAAAAAAAAAAAAAATTAAAAAAAGTTTCTTTTTTAAAAAAGCGTTATTTGTTTGTATTTGAAGTTTAATTTTTTATATGTCATAGAAAAGGATAAAATGCAGAGTAAAAAAAAAACCAAACAAAAAAACAAAAACCACCAACCATATTTTCTCTTGATTATCAAAAGGTAATATGTTTCTAAAGTATTACTAATGCCATAACTGTCCTCCTTTCATCAGCTGTCAGTGTACTGCACCTCTGATTCAGTGAAAAATGTTCATTTTTGTCCCTTCAATATAGTGCTGAAAAAATTATCTATTATAGCTACCCTACATTGTTACATATTGTTCTAAGCCACTTTCATCAAACTGGTACATTTTGGGTTTTGTATTCTAAATGTATTCAATCTTTCAATTCCTATACTAATAAATGTAGTGAAGTATATGTCAAAAACATGAATATAATCTAATCAGTATAAGTAACAAAGTTGTTTAAAAGCTTAATTAAAATCCTGTCTCCACCAGTGCTTCATGGCAACAGCATAGGATCTTGTTTGGGGGTTTTGGGTTGTGGGTTGACCTTCGCCAGATGCCAGATGCCCTACCTAGCCACTCTTCACCTCCTGTACTGGGACTGGATAAGATTAAGTTAATTTTTGTCATAGAGGCTCATATGGTGCTGTGGTTTAGTTCTTTGACCAAAATAGTACTGATAACACATTAAACTAATAGTTGGGGGTTTTGTTTGTTTGGGTTTTGGTGTTTGTTGGTTGGGTTTTTTTGGGTTTTTTTTTGTTTTTTTTTTTTTTCTGAACTATATTGCACAGCAGTAAGATCTCCTCTTTTTCTCACTCTGCTGTCCCAGTGAATAGACTGAGGGGGGTGGGGGGTGGGTAGATAGTGTGCAATAGTTGGGTGTGGGCACAAATGGACAGATTACTCAAACTAACCAGATATTCTATACCATATAACATCATGCTCAGCAATAAAAGGGAGAAGAGGGGGATGTAGGAGGGTTAGCCATCTTTTGCTCTGGAAATGGCTGTACCCATCAGAGGTGGTGAGTGATTGTCTTTGCATCACTTTTTTTCTTTTCTTCTCTCTTCCTCCACTTATTAAACAATGTATTTATTTATTTATTTATTTAGTCTTGATTCCCAGGTTTTCTTGCTTTTATTCTTCCTTTCCTTTTTCCCACTAGTGGGGTGAGGTTAGAGGGAGAAAGTGTGTGGTTCTTAGCTGCCTACTGAGGTCAAACCACAACACCTCCTCAACAGAACAAAGAGGAGAAAAGATGAAAATCGGTGTGGGCTGAGGTAAAGACAGGGAGATCACTCACTAATTGCAGCCACAGGCAGAACATTGACCTAGGGAAAATTAATTTAATTTAATGAAAATTAAAATAGAGTTGGGTGGTGAGGAGATACAGACATCACCTGTAAGGGACTGTGTCGGACTGTACATCTCAACATTGCTATCATACCACCACAATTTCCTGGCTTCGGAGTCCCATGCACAGGGAGAAGTACACTCAGGAGAAGAGGAACTGTCCCAGACGAAACCGCGACATCTGCCCGAAGTTAAATCAGGACGAAGAAGACGTGCAGGCCGGCACGACCACCATGAACGCTGGGGCATGGGCGCTTGAAGGACCATGAGATAATAGTCCCGTGGAAATGGGCAGACCGTTTGGAGAAATCTGGGACAATAAAAGGACTGTGTACTTCTCTCCACATTATCTGTCCACATCTCATCTCTGGACATCTCTCCACATCTTTTCACATCTCTGCACTTCTGAAGCTCGGAGCACCATCATCTGCACTGGGATCAGGCCAACGGTCCATCGCTGGATTTGTGGTGGTGGTAACTAGCCTTGCTGCATCTCTGCTGTTTCTCTTGCTTAGGGATTCTGACTTTTCCTTCCTTTTCCTCTCTGTCCTATCGCTATTACCAATTGTATGCTAAATAAAGTTCATAAGGTTGTACAGCATCTGACCTCATTTGTGTCTTAACCTCGCTCTTGGGATCATTTAAGAACCCTCCCTGATATTGGATCAGGACACCACCCCTGGAGCAACTTCCCTTCTCTTGTAACTCTCATACACCCTCTGCCTCCCACCACCTTGAGTGTCGCAGGGAGGCATGAAGAATGGGGGTTTGTGGTCAGTGAATAACTGCTGCTTTCTGTCACTCCTTCCTCACATTTTTCCTCTGCTCCAGTGTGGTTCTCCACAGTCTCCAGTTCTTCAGTGTAAACCTGCTCCCGTGTGGGACTTCCACAAGCCATGGTTCCTTCAGGGCATATGTGTTCAGCTGCTCCAGCATAGGGTCCTTCACAGGCTGTGGTATGGGTATCTGCTCTGGTGTGGTGCTCTCCACGGGCTGCAAGGGGAATCTCTGCTCTGGCATCTGGAGCTCCTCTTACCCTCCTTCTTCTCTCATGTTTGTGTTCACAGTGTTGCTTCTCAAAATCTTTTTTCTTTCTTTACTCCTCACTGCTGTGCCGTGTTTTTCTCTTTCTTATATATTTTTTCTCCAAGGTATCACCATCTTGGCTGAGTGCCTTGCTTTGTCCTTCAGTGGGTCTGTGAAGTCCACTGGAACGGCTGTGTCTGACATGGGGCAGCCCTAGCCTCTCCTCATTGAGGCCAGCCCTGCAGCCCCGCATCTACCAAAACCTTATCACCTATACCCAATGTATGCTTTATTTTAGCTTGGGTTTTTTTTTTTTTTTTTTGAGTAGGCATTTCCAACAGTCAACCACCCTTTCTTTCATAGAAGCTGCCGCACAGCCTACAACTGTTTCAAAATCACAATCTTTGTTATGCTGGATTATTGTCAAGACATCACTACAGTTCTTGATCTGATGTACCTGAATAAAGGAACTTTTAATGAAATACATTTAATTTTTAGTAGAATTTAGTAATTTATTTTTAGTAAAAATAACTACACATTTAATTTAAACAAAAGGAAAAATGGTGGATGTCTTAAAAAAAAAAAAAAGTCAAGTTTACTTCTCAGATCTTTTCCTAAAGAACAGAAAAATAAGAATAAAATGATGAGGTAAAAAATGGTTTTAATATACATGCAGTACATGCAGTGGTATGCAGTCAAAAGTTGTAAAAAATTTAAAAAGCCATTTTAAGAATGAGTGGTTTACCAGTGTTTCTTCACTTTTATATAGAAGTAACCCCACATGTTTTAACCGACTGACATCCACCATAAAACTGGACCTATGCAGTGGTAAACTGGGCTCTTTCTGGAAGGTGATTAAAGTGTATGTAGCCTACTGGTTATTCAGATTTATGGTCACTGTCGGTGTGTTTGCTTAAATATGAACTTCAAAAGTTTTCACAGACAGGTTAATTTAATTTACATCTTGATAGTGCTGAACAGTGTCTTTCTGTAGGGTCCAAGGCTAATGGCACCTTTCTGACTACCATGATTTTAGGCTGCACTACTATGTTACACAGAAAGGGATCAAAACACTGTTGAGACATGTTTAGGGATCTATAAACATCTGGATCAACTGTCTACAAAATTCTCATCAAGATCAGGCATGAGTAAAGCGTCACGTTTCTCTAAAGTTAGTAAAAATATCTAATATTAATCTCAAAATGTGAGAAAAAGGAGTACTGGCAGAATAAGTTCTTTCTAGTTCAGTACTCAGGTCAGGTTTCAGCTCAGGACTTTAGATTCCTACTTTTAAATGTCTAAATAAAGATGCCCACTTGTAACCTACAGGTTTGACACAAGGTACAGTCATAATACCATTTGTGATGCCTAGTGTTATCATGCGTGGCTTCTAGTTGTTTATCCAGTAGGATTAGGATGTCCTACAGATACTATGTCTTATCTATCAGCTTTGTCACAGGGCAAGAGTCTTAATTCAGATCTCTTAATTCAACTAGGCAGCTAAATTAAGATTTGGAAGTCTAACTCCTAGTTATAGTCAATGAGTATCCAGGATGAAATTCAGTTACTGAAACTTTAGGTGCACTTTGGTATCTCACCTATCCTCCAAATGTGTGTTGATAAGGTTTTTATTAATCATCCAAAAATGTTTCACGAAAAAAAATGCTTATATTAATGTGGCAAATTTAAACACTAAGTAAATTCCACAAGGCTTTTGTGTGGAAGTTGTGGCATGAAGTACAGTCTTTTTTTTTTTTTTTTTTTTTTCTCCTGGATGAAAGTCAATACGGACCTGAAGTGTTGTAAAAGGATAACAGATGTTTGCACACCTGCCTTCCAGCTGCGAGTGGTTAAGACATGAGGCAAGCTACTTATTTGATACAGCTCCCAGACCAATCCTTGTTGGCGTAGTTACCCATGAAGAAGGACTCACATGTTTATCTTCATGAGAGAGAGTGAACCAGAGTGAAGGATGTCAACGTCAGTCAAATTTGAAGTTTAGCTGCACGGAGAAGTTTACCAATTATATATGTATTTATCATCTGCGAATCTCTGAAGCTTTTTTCAACTGGATGCTATTTGAGCCCTGAAAATTACAGATGCTATTTCTGTTAAAATATTAAGCAATTAGGTGCACCCTAACGCCTCTTTCACCTGCATTTTAACATAGCAGGAATTGACAGTTTTCACTATATGAAACCACAGTAATTTATGCTTGGATTGGCTATGTCATCCTTTGTTTACAAACACTTACTTTGCTAAATACTCACTTTTCCATCCAATTCTTTGTGAGAGTTACAAGAACAAACATGCAAGAAGTCATCTTTTCCATCTTTCCCTTCTACACAGTGACATATTAATAAATATTGACCCCTCCGGTGATATCTTAAGCTGCAAGAAAATAGAAGGAAAAATGACAGAGATCAAGACTCTCTGTAAACCCCACCACAACTAAAATATAAGTAAATAATTAATTAAATAAATCTCAATTTCCAGAGGAATAACTCTATAACTACTTTTTCTCTCTCCAGATCTCCAGAGAATGCTGAAAAATATTCTGCTGGACTTGAAACAGAGTTCAGAATTTTGAAACAGAAATTAAAAAACAACAGCAACTTAACTCAGTTTTAAATTGATCAGTACTCTTCTGTGATATCACAAATATTTTTTTCTTTTAGATTTTTTAAACTCTTTAATTTTGTCTTTCATGTCATCTGTGAGAAACAAAATAAAAACACAATGAAAAAGGAAAAAATTTCCAACATTTATTTCCCCTGTGTTTGCCTAAGACTTTTCATCATGTTACAATGAAATTTATGAAAATTCTGGTGTCTTAGAGATGTAGAGTTTTGGCATATTAGTATTCATCAAAATCTCTTTTTTTAATTAGCTCTATAACTCCTTTATATGCCAAGGAATTACTAGAAAGAAAAATAACTATTTAAATGCATATGCATTTATACATCATATAGAATCACAGAATCATCTAGGTTGGAAAAGACCTTAAAGATCATCCAGTCCAACCGTTAGCCTAACATTGACAGTTCCCAACTACACCCTATCCCTAAACTCTATGTAGACTCTACTCTTAAACACCACCTCCCTGGGCAGCCCATTCCAATGCCTAACAATACATTCTGTAAAGAAATACTTCCTAATATCCAGTCTAAACCTTCCCTAGTACAACTTAAGGCCATTCCCTCTTGTCCCGTCGCTTATTACTTGGTTAAAGAGGCTCATCCCCAGCTCTCTGCAGCCTCCTTTCAGGTAGCTGTAGAGGGCGATGAGGTCTCCCCTCAGCCTCCTCTTCTCCAGACTAAACACCCCCAGTTCCCTCAGCCGCTCCTCGTACGACCTGTGCTCCAGACCCTGCACCAGCTTCGTTGCCCTTCTCTGGACACGCTCGAGTCATTCAATGTCCTTTTTGGAGTGAGGGGCCCAAAACTGAACACAGGAATCGAGGGGCGGCCTCACCAGTGCCGAGTACAGGGGTCAGATCCCTTCCCTGTCCCTGCTGGCCACGCTATTGCTGACACAAGCCAGGATACCATTGGCCTTCTTGGCCACCTGGGCACACTGCTGGCTCCTGTTCAGCCGGCTGTCAATCAACACCCCCAGGTCCCTCTCTGACTGGCAGCTCTCCAGCCACTCCTCCCCAAGCCTGTAGCGCTGGTGGGGGTTGTTGTGGCCCAAGGGCAGCCCCCGGCATTTGGCCTTATGGAAACTCCTCCAGTTGGCCTCAGCCCATGGCTCCAGCCTGTCCAGGTCTCTCTGCAGAGCCTCCCTACCCTCGAGCAGATCAACACTCCCACCCAACTGGGTTTCGTCTGCAAACTGACTGAGGGTGCACTCAATCCCCTCGTCTAGATCATCAATAAAGATGTTAAACAGGAGTGGCCCCAACATCGAGCCCTGGGGGACACCACTCGTGACCGGCCGCCAGCTGGATTTAACTCTGTTCACCACAACTCTTTGGGCCCGGACATCCAGACAGTTTTTTACCCAGCAAAGTGTGCGATCATCCAAGCCTTAAGTAGCCAGTTTCACTAGGGGAATGCTGTTGGAAAGGGTGTCAAAGGCCTTACTAAATTCAAGGTAGACAAGATCCACAGCCTTTCCATCATCCAATAAGCAGGTCACTCTGTCATAGAAGGAGATCAGGTTTGTCAGGCAGGACCTGCCTTTCATAAACCCATGCTGACTGGGCCTGAGCATCTGGTTGTCCCGCGTGTGTCATGTGATGGTACTCAGGATGAGCTGCTCCATCACATTCCTGGGCACCAAAGTCAAGCTGACAGGCCTGTAATTTCCAGGATCATTCTTCTGACCCTTCTCATTGATGGGCATCACACTGTCCAATTTCCAATCTATCGGGACTTCCCCGGTCAGCCAGGACTGCTGGTAAATGATGGGAAGTGTCATGGCGAGCACCCCAGCCAGCTCCTTCATCACCCTCGGGTGTATCCCATCTGGTCCCATAGACTTGTGTGTGTCTGTGTGATGCAGCAGGTCACTGACTGTCTCCTCCTGGATTGTGGGGGGAACGTTCTTCCAGTCTCTGTCTTCTGGCTGAGGAGGCTGGATTCCCCAATACAACTATTCTTGTTATTAAAGAGTGAGGCAAAGAAGGCATTAAGCACCTCAGCCTTTTCCTCATCACTTTTTGCCATATTTCCTCCTGCATCTTGTAGGGGATGGAGGCTTTCCCTTGTCTTTCTTTGTTTCATAAAGATAGGGATACTTTTTTTTGTGTTTCATAAATATAGCATAATATTTCCTCCTTGAATTTTCATGAGATTAAACTTTCTTTGTCTCAGAGCAAGGTAGTGATTGCTCAGGTTGCCCTATGTGTCTTACAAATTGAAGTGATTGTTCAAGAATTGCTAGGTAACTTCAGTGATCTCAAACCTACACATTTGATATGAAGTGTCCAGTCCATGTATTAAAAATCTTGTCCTTCATTGAATGGAGAGCTCTTACTATGTAGCATTAGAAAATGCAGGGTTTGGGCACTGCTTCACTTAGCAAGTATAATGAGTTATCCACCCCAATTACAAATACAAATTGCAATCAGATTCCTGGCAGAAGAAAGAAAAAACTTGTAAATGAAGGAGCTTAATGAGCAATACAATAAGATGTACATAAATCTGTCAAAAACATTCATAAAATGAATAAAACATTTGATAAGAGGAAGGATAACTTTCTAACAGTATAAATAACAAAACTGGCAGGTGAAACTAATGAATGAGTAGATTTCACTACACTGTATTCCAGTTTGTGACCATTGCTTTGTGTACTGTCTCTGAGCACCACTGAGTCTTTACTACCCTACACACTGGGTATACACACACGTTGATAAGATACCCCCTAAACCTTCTCTTCTTAAGGCTGAACAGTGCCAGCACTCTTGGCCTGTTCTCATGTGACACATGCTGCAATCCCCTGCTCATCTCCAGTCCCTTAATCAGGGAAAACACATCTTTACTGCAAGAGTAGTTAAACACTAGAATAAGTCATCCAGGGAGATTGTGGAGCCTCTGTCTACAGAGATAGTCAAAATCCAAATGGACACTGTCCTTGGCAACCTGTCCAAGCTGACAGTGCAAGGGGGTTGGACTAGATGATCTCCAGAGGTCCCTTCTGACATCAACCATTCTGTGATTCTGTAATCATCTTTGTGGCTATTTTTCAGACTTGCTCTAGTATGATAGAATCATAAAATAGCCCAGGTTGGGAGGGACCTCAAAAGATCATCTGGTCCAACCTTTCATGACAAAGGAAGCCTAGATGAGATTATCTAGCTCCCTGTCCAATCACAATTTGAAAAAGTCCAGAAATGGGGATTCTACATGTTACTGGTGAGATTTTTCCAATGTTTGATAATTTTCACTGTAAAACATTTCTTTCCTATGCTAAGACAAAACTGGTGCAACTTGTACCTGTTGTGTTTTGTGTTCTTCATTGCGGTCCTTGTGGAGGAGTGGGAAAAGGACTAAGAGAGAAAGACTCAAGTTACATGCTCACTCTAAACATTTCTCTAATGCCTGCCTTTGGGAAGCTCCATGTGGCTCCTTGTGAAGAGAGAGGCTCCATACTCTCTGTAGTTCCCTTCAGGTATAGGAATACTTGTGGTGAGTTACCCCCTTACCCTTCTCATCTTTAAGGACGCAAGATATAACTCCTTCAGTCTTTCCTCATTGGGCAAATTCTCCATACCTTTGATCATCTTCATGGCCCTCCTTTGGACCAACTGTACATTCATGTCTCCGACATACTGGTAACCCAGGACCTGGACATAGCACCCCAGTTGTGGCCCCATTAGTGTTGAGTAGAGGGGAAGGATCATTTCCCTTCATCAGCTAGCAATGCTTTTCATAATGCAGTCCAGGACACTACTGGCCTTCTTTGGTGCAGGGGTGCATTACTGGCTCACGGTCATCTCTCACTGCCTTTTCTGCCAAGCTGTTTTCCATCAGGTAAACCCCAGCCTGTGCTGGTGTGTGGAGTTATTTCTCCCAACATGCAAGTCTTGGCATTGTCCTTTTATAAACTAAATAAGATTTCTGTTGACACATTGTCCTAGGTTATTGAGGTCCCTCTCAATTGCACCACAGCCATCTGGTGTATTGACCACTTCTCCCAGTACTGTAAAATCTGCAAATACACCTCTTAGATTAGATACATTTCTTCATTTTTCTCACATTCTGAAGTGCTAGGGCTTGGCCCTAGCCAGAGTTGACCTATAGATGAATCCTGTATATTTTATAACTGATAACCATTGTGCTAGTAGGTATTGTACTAAGTTATAACAACCCACTTGTGCTGATGTAAAAAGTGCTAA
The DNA here is from genome assembly GCF_965140245.1 of Athene noctua. Taxonomy (NCBI): domain Eukaryota; kingdom Metazoa; phylum Chordata; class Aves; order Strigiformes; family Strigidae; genus Athene; species Athene noctua. The sequence goes on from NC_134037.1 coordinate 216,402,364, forward strand.
AGCATTGAAATACTGAAGTCTGAACAACAGGCCCCAAGCTGAAGTTGCTAACTTAACACATAATCGTTAAAAAGTATGTAAGCTCACTAGTGAAATATGCAGCTTAGACAAAATATAATTAGTGGTGAGAAGAGAATGTATCCAACTTCCCTGTTCAGCCTTGTTCAAGGCTGAGAACCCAAATATTTGGCCTTGTTAGAAACTCCCTTGGTTTCCCCCCCTGAGCCCTGGCCAGGCTTTGGGTGGAATCCAACAGGGGAATGAAACCAGAGATTTTCCTCTCAAAACAAAGGTGCCAGCTATTCTGGCTTGTCCATCTCTGGTATATCAGGCTGGACCCGCTCACAGGGACTTTGGAAGCCTCACCTACGGGTGGAGGCACCGCGTAGGATTTCCCCCTTGCCGGGACAGGCTCTCCAAACCCTCGCTGTAACTGGGGCTGCCCAGCCACTGCGGGTCTGGGTGATGGTAACGTATGCAAGTGGTGATGGAGCTTTCTTAATCACTGTTTTCTCTCTCATGTAGTAATGATTTGACGCATTACCCTGTATTTTCCTGTTTGTTGATTTATGTGCACTATTCTGCCTTTTCTTACTTCATGTTTTCTGTATTACACTGTTACATTATTTGGTTATCACCAGTAAAATACGCCTACTCTTTTCACTCTGGTGTCTGAATTTAATTGGTATCCTTAATCAGCAAAACACATCCCTGTCCTACTTTCTTCACCAGAATTAAAACAAATTGAGAGCTCGTAGGATTTTTAATATGTTGAAACCGCTGGTTAGGTGAAGTTTTATTCTTTTCTCTTTATGTCTAAGTTTTGGAGGGCTTACCTTCAAATTAAAAGTCACTTATCTCTTGTGGCTAGACAGATCATGAGTCCATTTGTCTATGTTTTTGTGATTCTCATGACTAAAATATCCATAGGCTTATACCTACACCTGCACAGGAGAAATCTGTGTAAACTCCCGTTACAGGTAATGTTACAAGTCTGTAATACTAATTTCAATGAAGTCAGATATAATGTCAAAAATGCAATGCGAGAAAAATCTTCACATGTAAACTCCATAATCCTTTCTACTTTTAAGACTAAAAATTGGGTCAAGCTTTTCTGTCAATACGGAGTATGGTAGCAATTTTAATGAATTCTTTTAAAACTGTTTTCATCAATTTCAGAACAAACCTAGTACATGTCAAAGATTACAATAGTAGCAACTGCAAAACCACTAAATAGAATACATGTCAAAATAAGGTGAGGAAAAATGGCCAAGTACAGAATACAATGCAATCTTTTAGCCTGCTTGACTGAAAAGAACAAGAAATTAATCAAGTTGTGTGACTAACCAATTGACTTGCAACCATATCTATACATATACGTATACAAAGAAGATCAAAAATAATTTTATGAGAAAAGGTTAAAGTATTTTAGTTAAAAACCTTATCAAACTAATTTCTTCAGAGTATTTTTACAAGAAAGGTGAAACCTCAGCCAGTGAAAGCCTCTGATAACTTAAAATTATAGTTGTGTAATGAGGCTATAGTTAATATTATTAATTTGTCTTGAACCTGAATACAAGCATACTAAAATAGTGTAATCAACAACAGCATAGAAGAATTTTGTAGCTAGACACAGTGTATAGGCATTTCCCATAGATATGTTAACAATGTGATCACCAAAATGATAAATAAAGAACTGTGTCGTTGCAATTAGGAGCCATGGGAATATACGCAAGCAGCAACCCAAGTAACAGGATTTGTAAACTGAAGAATAAAGAACAGAAGATAAACATGATGGACTGCAAATAGGAAGGATGCTCTGCCCAAAACAGAAGATGACTGGGAAAAAAAAAATAAAAATAGTATGCATCTTGGGAGCAAATGACATGACCCTTTCAGAAGGGGGACAAGTAATGTAAAATACCATGAATGAGTGAGAAACTGTAGAGAAGAAAGACAACACTCATTTCAGTTCTGATTTCTCTCAGGAAAGATCTCTCAGGACTGATCACCTTGCCCTTGGTGACTATGGACCCTAGCCATCAAGGTTAACTGCATGTCACCAGTTCCATGGCATCGTGTACTCACAGCTAATGTAGATAATGAGAGTTAAGAACAAACAGTTTTGTACATGTAGCAAGAAGTGGTCATAATGTGTTAGAAATGGCCATTAGCACGAAGTTTGTTGCTGCCAAATGTCAATCTAATCTTCTTTTAAATTTTAAAGTTGGCTTGATTTGTTAGTCTGTTAAACGCTCCCATCACAGTGATCTCTAATTCCCTGTTTTATTGGGATAATGCTAGATATAATGACTGAAATGAGGCTGAGATTTATCCCTTATTTAAGTTGGATAATTGAATGATAGACCTAGCAATATGACAAGCATTGTAACTATGTAAGTATTTTCCAAAACAAAAAGGCTTGGGATAGAAGCATGAGGAAAAGGAAAAGGTAATAAAAAAAATCAGAGGAGAGATTAATAAATCTCTTAAAAGCAAAATTCACTGAACTAATATAATCAGTATCTAGGCTTCTCTTTTTTTACATTATTCTGCTGCAGTAGTAAACTGAATAAATATTAGTCATAGGAAGCTGAACAGGAGGTCTAGAAAGAAGTAAGTTACAAGCAGGATTAATGAAAAAGACACAGAGAAGTTGAGGATACTGTCGACCATAAACAGATGGTGATAGCAAACTGTTCAAGAAGAACGTAAAGTGAATGACTTGGAATATTTTTTTGGGGAAATTCACTAAACAGTGCTATTCTAAAAGTATTTTGTCAAAGAATGGTCATGAAAAAAACTTATTTATGGATTCCAGATCATCTCGTTTACATAAATTTAACAAAAAGTAGATAATATCATAGATATAAGGACTACATATAGGATATGGGACTCTGTCCAGATGCTATAAGTTCAATTATAAATTATTATAGCAGGTTGGCTAGAGATTAATATAAAATATTATATAGTAAAGTTGGCAGTACTGTGCACTGTCTAATCTTCCAGAATTATGGACTACAAAAAAGAGACAAATAGGACTGGTATGCCCCAGATAAAATAATAGAAAGGAAGACTATAAAATATTATAGGATTTTACTATCATTACTTTTTATTAATTATATTCTGGATGAACAGGAATGCTAGCTATAAAATAAAGAACTAATTGAGGGAGAGTGCTTCATCATGGATTTTCTTTCTGTTTTGCAGAAGAGGCAATAAAAATGATATAAAATTTGAAAAATATGATAATCATGCCTTAAATTGAAGAACACGAATGGAATAATAATAATAATATCAACAATTTGTGTGTGGAGACACTGTAGTAACATCATGTAACCTGGAAATTTGCTCCATCCTAAAACAATAGGCCCTTAGAAAGTAACTTTAAAGAGCACTGATTTTATATTCTTACATCAGTGATGCCTTGGGATAAAACAGTAAGAAATAAATTCATCTATGCCTAGCAACTCAAATGCGTAACGGGGGAATCAAGAAACATAATGAAATTGCATTTTTGCAAGAAACAAATAAAAAGGTTTTCCTTTGGTTTGTGATTTTGCATTGTGGGTTTTTTAACCCTTTTTTTTTTTTTTTAATAGAGAAGTATATTTTTATGCTGATTTTCACAAACAAAAAATCTGTATGTTTTATTGGAATTATATATATAAACTGCTTTTGGATTTGGTGTGGATCATGACATCTTCATACCTAATCAATGGCTTGTGGTTGTGTGAATCTGTTGATGCATAAGATTTCATCTCTATACTAAGGCAGTTAGCTTTTATCATAAAAACACTCACAATTCTTCTCTGAAACCAATATATCACTAATTTCCCCATGATTTATAAGCTTCACAAGCTTTTTATGTTCTACTCAAATAGGTTAATTTCACTTAGCATGAAAAATCTATGAGACTTCTTTGTTTCTGTTGAAACAAATTTTTCCACTAACATTAAGGGAAGTGAATCTGATTATGTACACATAAACCAGTTAATGGAAGTAAATAGGAATATCAAGGAGACACCCCATCCCACATTAAATTAGCATCCACAACAAAAATGAATTCCATCTTTTTTTATTCAGAGGATCTTCTCTTGAGTGATTTGTTTTCAAGGTAGCCTTATTCTTTTTTGAAAACTCATCCTCTGTTTTCCAGCTATGCTTTGAAGAAAATTGCAACACTGCAATACAAAGTCATACACTGGAAGGTAAGATTCAGTGACCTTTGTGCAGAACAAAGTATTAGCAAAACCTAAATAAATAAAATAGTCACTTTTGCACCAAACAAAGCTTTATACATATGTTCATAAGCAGTTATGTATGAATACTGTACAGATGTCAGAGAGATAGGCTTGCTAAGCATATGGACTTCATACCTGTGTAAAGACCTAGTACTAGACTAATACCCTAAGACAGATATTAATTTAAGGAGAGGTCCTTTCATGCCAGACTGAATATTAATTTTAACTAGGAATTTTAAATTTTACTTATAAGAATCATTTCCAGTTCAATAAAAATATTTTAAAATCCTTCTAACATTCTTCCTTCATGCTTATATGAAGGTCTTTGGCTTTTTAACTAGTATCTTAAAGGTGGAGAAGAGCAGCAAATGCACATGGCAAGGAGACTGAAGAATGGAAGGCTAGTTAAAAGTAACAGAAGTAGAATCTTTTAAAGACAGGAGATAAAGCAAACTTTTAATAATGAAAACAGTAAATCAGTAACAATTTAATAGCCCTAATTTAAGACAAGAACATGAATAAGGTTCTCATTATTACAATAATAACAAAGCTGTAGGTATATTTCTATCCTTCTCTCTCTGCCTCTCTAACCCTCCACCTTCCGACAAACTTTTCTTCCTACCTACATACCTGCACAGTTTCGTATGGTTTTGAGATTGTCAATTTCTAAATGCTCCTTGTATCCACACAAACAACACTGTGCAAGTAAACCAGCATAATTGAAAAAAGAAACCCTAGATGTGCAAGCACATTTAGAAACTCTATAAATGGGGAGAAAAACTATGAAGGCTTCTGGTCCCGAGATTTGGAGACTAAAACAATTTACACAGTCAGAAGCAGCTGAAGAGTTTGACCTGTTAGTCATCAGCTCTGTGGTGTTTCAAACACAACTGACATGCTTTTGACAAGCTTATTGTGCCTGAATTCTGTAAATTTTCAGAAAATATTGACTAACGTGTCAAAATTAATTGAGGATCAAGCCTCATCTATCTTGTCACAAAAGAGCATCCTTACCCTGGTGTCATGACCTGGACTGGGAGCTCAGGGAGTCGTAAAAGTTCTGAGATCCCCTCAGGTTAAATTAAAATGAAATTACACCAATCAACCGGTTAAAATGTTTTACTTGTGGTAGAAAAAACTTAAACTTGGAAAAGAATAATAAGCAATGTTGTGTCTTATAAATATATAAGAAACTAAAGAAAGAAAAGGGAAGAAACAGAAAGGAGAGAAAGACAGTCAGAGAAATCCAGTCACCAACCCTGGATCCAGCATTGTCTCAGGTCTGGTAATCTTGGGTGGTGGGTGCACAGAGAGCAAAGTTTTCTGTCACATTTTCAGTTCATTTTATCATCTGATTAGCATACTAGACAAAAAGAGGCAGGTATTCCACAAGCTCATTTCCATGAGATGAGGAAAAAGATGGAGCATGGGTTCTGTGCATACATTAAGGGGGAATGGGGTGCACCATTCAGTAGTCATACTCACCCTGCCCACAGATTTTTTCTGCCTTCATGCTTCTTGAACAATCGTCCGGCTTCTGGGGCAGAAATGCTCACCTTTTATCCGACCTTGTTACCTCTTTGGGCTTACAGAATGGAGTCAATGATTAATGGTCCTTGTTCTGGATGAGAAACATTTGGTTTCACTCAGTCCACATTTCCCCGCTCTGGGGTTTATCTAAGGAATCTGTCAATGCAACTGCAAGGGAGTGGAGGGGTGCATCCTTCAATACACTCCCACTTCCTTGGGTGATATTCCTTAGACTCACAAAGGCCACAGGTTGTCCTCGAGGTTTTCTGTGTCAATGAATATTTGAGGCATTACTTCCTTGAGTTCCTTGCACCTGCCTAGATTGTTTTTATTCTATGTAACAGTTTGACTCAGGAAGATGATCTTCTGATAATCAGTAACTTTAAGTTCTAGCATGTACAGCTTTTACGTATTTGTATCAGCGTCAGACCATGGTCCACATGCCTTATGTGAACCTTAATTTCAGTTCATTTTTTCATTTGATGGACTTGGAAGTGTTAGATTTACGGTAAGACTCGAGGATTTTAAGGATCTTTTCCAACCTAGATGGTTCTAGGACTCTATGATTTGAAATCAGTAATATCAGTGATAAGCATGGTATTAGCATGACTATGGAGGACTAGATTCTGCAAGCAAACCCTGTTATTTTTACATTGGAGGACAGTAGGCATTTTCTTGTTCAGGTTGAGTACTCATAAGTTTGTTAAAAGGGCCTGTCTTGTCCCACACAGTAGGTTATGAGGGGGGGGGGGTGTGTGAATCTTCTGAATTTCCCAAGAGCCTGCTTGACAGTGGAAGAGCCAGTCTCTTCTTGGTAGAGCTTCAGGGTGGATCAAGTAATGACAGTGACCCAGAGGAACAATTGTGCTGGTGACTTTACTAACTGGTCACTTTAGGGAGTGAACGGAGACAAATTGGCAACAATCAACTGATAACCATCTGTGAAAGGAATAAAGGTACTTTGGCAATGAAACAATTTTCCTAATAACCTGTCAATGATCAACTGATTTCAATTCAATTTGTACAAAACTTATATACATGAATATATGTAAGAAAGAGCTAAAAAAAGAGGGAAGAGAAGAGAAAGGAAGAGAAGATAGGGAAAGGATAATCCTTGGATTCCACTTTGTTGTAGAGTAGCTTGGTCCACAAATGGTGGGTCAACAAAAGACACATGTGGGGTGTTGCCTTTATATAGTCTTTCTTATGCATGCGCAGTAGGTTGTTCCAGAAGGTTCTCATTTTCTCTGGTTTGTACCTGTGCAGTTAGGCAAATTCTGTCTCTGAGCAACCACAGGAGGGAGAGGGAGAGAAATGGCCCACTGCCCCACCTCCACAGAGCTCCCTCTGCTTCTCCCCCACAGGGCATTCCTCCAAGTTGTTTGAGACATTCTCTTTACAAACAGTTTCTTGTTTACAGTTTGTGACACAGCCTTCATTTAGTCATTTAAGAAACTGTTAACTCCATATATATATATATATATACATATATATATATATAGTGAGTAAACAGCCAGCATTCCAGAGAGTAGCATCCTTGTTTGAACATAGACCACTACTTTAAGTAACTACCCTAGCAATGTGATATCAGTTTACTAATGATATTTGAAGTTGATACTGCATCATCCCTAGAAATACCCTTAATTTCTCCACCTTATGATCAGACTTACAAGCAACAGGAATCCCTTCTCACTGAGGAGCTGTTATCACAAACTATGTTTTTACCAGATCTGCCTGCCTGCGCTCACCTGCAGATAACTGTGTTCACACAACACCAGTCTTCCTTCACATCACTAGGTGCTAATGAGATAAAGATAAGAATAATGAATCGGACCCACCTCAGGAGATTTCCATGTTCAGTCTTACTGATTTGTTCTGGGATCTTCGTTGTGGTTTTTTGTGTTTTTTTCCCCAGCACTCCACTGAGTTCAGCATTACTACACTTGTTTGTACATGCAGAGGATCTGGGCAATAAAGTTTCCTGGAGGATGTGGGGGGGAGAGGGGGGAGTAATCTGTAAATATTTTTACCACTACTCTATAGGGAAATGTATATTAGCAAATACGCATATTTGAATTGATTCTAACAGGTGAGTGACAAACACTGGTATATGAATTTTGCTGTTCTGATTTTGCATTTACAAACTCACTTTCCTTAGAAAACAAAGTGCAGAATATTGTCCTCAGAAGTGTATTTGAAAAATGATGTTGTTTAGCAAAATGAACACAAACCTTCAAAAGCTACAGTATATGCTGAACATGCACAAAATGCTTAAGTAACTTTTGCCTGCTTACACAAAGCAGCATAACAGGTTTATTGACTTGGAGGTTTAATTCCTAACAGTCTGACCTTCGTTATCTTTTTTTTTTTAAGCTGCAAACTTTCTGCTTATATTTTTATGGTAAAACTGGGGGGTTTATCCCCCACTGAAGCACAATGTTTCATTGTATACTTTATGTAAACAACTAAAATAAATGAAGTTTAGATTTAATTTCTGGAAAATTTTATCAGACAGGATTTTTCTGAAGTAATCCAGATCACAGCTGTTCACAAAAAAACTTCTAGAGCGTGGTTCAGCTATCTCGAAACATTTAATTTTTTTTAGTTTTTAACTTCCAACCAGGCAGTAGTTTAATATTAAAAACAAAACAAAACAAAACAAAACAACCCGCTTTTTTTTGGTTACATTGGAAAATTTGGAAGTTTTTTTGCAATTTTTAGCTTTTATCAAAATAAAAGCACATTTTTTTCTTTTCTCCTTAACATTTCCATATCCTAGTAACATGCAACACATAATAATGGCATATGTATCCCCTGGTTTATTTACTAAGTTATTGTTCCTAGCACTGTACTGTACATACACTTTTACTTTAATCTTCTGTGGTATTCTTGTTTACTACATTTTGCTGATGATAAAGCAGTAGCACCACACAGCCATGTATAATTATTGCTATTTAACTATTGCTAATTATATTAGTAAAATATTGCTAATACAGCCATGCATATGTAGTGTTACTTAAAATTTATAACAAAACTGAAATTTACAAGTTTTTTCTCATAATTAATTTCTGTATTATTACAGTCTTTAAAACAATGTAATAATTAGATTCATTTTGTCACAGACATAAAATGGTAAACAAAGCCAGATTCAACAAAAAGATTGAATATAACCTTACAAGGATGGTCATCACATTAAAGAACTGGTGTTTGGGTTAGTCACTTGTTTGATTTTCATGGGGGATTTGGAAAAGTATAAAGGAAAGAAATCCTTGGGGTGAATTAGAATCATAGATACATAGAATCATTTAGGTTGGAAAAGACCCTTAAGATCATTGAGTCCTACCATAAGCCTAACACTTCCAAGTCCACTACTAAACCATGTCCTAAGTGCCACATCTACATATCTTTTTATATCTTCAGAGATGGTGACTCAACCACTTCCCTGGGCAGTTTGTTCCAATGCTTGACAACCCTTTCAGTGAATAATTTGTTCCTAATATCCAACCTAAACATCCCCTTGCACAACTTGAAGTCATTTCCTCTTGTCCTATCACTTGTTGCTTGGGAAAAGAGACCAACACTCACCACACTACAACCTCCTTTCAGGTAGTTGCAGAGAGCAATACAACCTCCCCTCAGCCTCCTTTCCTCCGTACTAAATAACCTTCAGTTCCATCAGCCACTCCTCATAAGATTTGTTATGAATTACCGTAATTATTTTCACATAAGAAATTTATGAAGTGTTTTTAGAAAAATAGAAAAATAGTTGTGAAACGTGGTCAAACTGGCTAAAACCAAGTCCTGTACTGTTGAGGTGGGTGAATGTCATGGTGTATCTTGCAGTCATCTGAACTGAGGTATCAGAATACTCTGCAGCTCCTTCTAGTCCATATACAGAGATTTTCTTCCAAAAGGAACCCATTACAGTAGGTTATTAATGCAATTTATATGTCCTCTACTAAGATATTGTGACATGGTTAATGAGTTCACTGAGATTTGGGAGGTAGATATCATTCCTCTATCCCATGCTTGATACAGTAATACAACAGTTTCTACTTAATATCCCAATGGACCAACAGACAGTTTTCTGTTGTGGTGGTGCTGGTGTTGGTTAGTGGTTTTTTGTGTTAGAATTTTTCATTTGTTTGTTTGTTTGCTTGTTTCCCAGACCTGTTTCTTCATAGGTTCATTCACCAATTTTCTGGTCAGAAGAAATAACCATTACTAGCCTGACATCTAATCTATCTATATAACATTCAAGGCAAAACAATTTTTGAATGAAGCCATAAATTCTTCATGAGTGAATGCACATTTTTATGATAGTGCATGCCACAATGTAGAATAATAAACTGTTCCCTTTAGATTGTTTTGAATAGTCTAAGTCTATGTTTTGAAGAGGTTATACTAGGTTAACATAATGGACTCTACTAGATAGAAAATTTATGGAATTGTGAAATGCTGCCTCAAATATCCAGGGGAAGAATGCTGAGGTTTCAGAATACCACAGGAAACTAAAATGATAGCATACTGTCTTTTTTTAAATTACCATTTCCTATTTTTCTGCTTTCCCCATACCCTCCTCAACACTGCATCTTAGGAAATGCCTGGTGAGAGGAAACATTAAACTTTTTGTCTTAGAGGAGACTGTGCTTAGGAGATGTACACTTCTTTTTCTGCTGCTCCAGTACAGCACCATATCTGGTAAAGAATGTAAGGTACTGACCTTTTTGTTGGATAATGTGTGTGTATACAGTGGAGGTGGAACTTCTTTGCAGCTTCTGATTCTGAAATGGAAGATAAATTTACCTTGCAAGCCATTTCTCTTTTTTTGTGCACACTCAAGAAACTAAATTTCTGCCCTCTTTCTTTAAATTCCACAATCTAGTTCTTATCTATCCTCTAGGTAAAAGATTAAATGAAATGATGAGATTATATGAAATTAGAAGAAAAAAATATGCAGAAGCCACATAGCTTCAGTGATTTTTTGTACTAAAAATTTCCATTGAACATCCTAAGTATTTTGGCTGGATAATTAGCTCTGTTATTATGAAATGTCTGTTGCTTGAAGTGCATAGTACAGTGGGCAGCTGAGGTTATTTTAATACAGAGGAAGCTTTCACCATCTGTCCTGCCCTCTAATTAAGATGCAACCCCCCTAATTCACAACTGCATTGTAAAAATGCAATAATAAGTAATTAAAATGCATGTGTATGTTCATCATTTATTGATGCATTCATCTGTTACATTTTGGACAAAAAACAGCTGGAAGCGTTTTGATGGGTTTTTTTACTCTAACATCAGACCAGCTCTTCCGTTGGTTCAATACAACATGTTTTGGTGAAATCAATGAACTTATGACAGTTTATGTCAACCGGCCACCTGATACTAACATGGATTCTGGTCTATTTATTATTTAAATAAAGAAGTACAAGTTTTTGAAAAAAGGTGTTGCAATACCTAGCTTAATGTCTTCGAATTATTTTGAAGTTTCTTTTGAAGAATCCTGTATTTTACTTTCATCGGAAGGGTTATTTTCCTAGTCCTCTATTTTAAAAATATAACATCAAGGAATGTTTTTTTACACTTTTGATAAAATGATTCATTTTCCCCAGTGCTGTTGCTATGAAGATAGCCTGAAACCATTTTGAAGAACAGTCTCCTTTGTGTGGAATGAGTACACTATAATGTAGGAATCTCTTCTCCAGTTATCTTTCAGTTTAAATAACTGTGTTGCCACACTTGTGCATTGCTCTCTAGTATTATTTACTCACCATTCCAAACTAAAATAATTGTCTACTTTTCTGTCATATTTGTCTTTCTTTTTATCAACTACATGATGTAGAATACTTTCAGCTTCAAGGCTAAGAGAATAGATAAATTATTTCCCTAGAAGTTATATGAATGAATCCCACATCTTGATTTCTAACTTATTTGTATTTTGTTAGAAAAATATTTAGTCTCCCTTTTATTGCCATTTCCTTTTTTGACCTATTGTGTAAATGCTTTCTTCCTAATATTTCACTCTAATTTAGACAGATGACATTAACTTTTTTCTTCCTACATAAAGAGCAGTAAAGCTACTTTATCTGCAGATGTTTTTAATTTATTTACTTGTATTTCTCCTTTAATGAGCAAATTAGAAGCTGAAAGTACCTGAAGTGATATTTCTAAAACTTTCTACAGTAGGCCTTACAGAAGCCCTAATTCTGCTAATTCAAATAGCCTTGGTTGTCCAATTTGTAACTAGCACTAGTAATAAAAACAGTCGCCTTTTTCTTCACAGCATGGATTTCCAAATTTCATTTCAGTTCTTGTGTTTGCAATACCATTGATTCAAAACTGGGGGGAAAAAAAAAAAAAAAGACCCTATTATAATGTTTGTATCTGAGCTGTAGTTCATCCTTCTCCAAGTACTTCAATAAAAAATGACAGGCCTTTCATTATTCCTGAATACCACTTGGTTTTCTTTCTGTTGCATGTTGTTCTACAAAAGAAATTTTGAAACCTCTGTCCTAACAATTTAGCATACTGCTTATTCTCAAAGTAAAGGGCTTTACAAAGTGTTGAGAAGTTTGACATATCATCAGAACACACACCAGGGAAACATATCAGTAAGGTAGGCATTCCATAAAAAAACAAACGATGGGTCCAAGCCCATTGTGGGGGGCCCCACGCCAGGACAGATGACTGCCCACAAAGAAGGCCGGGACCCCATGGGAAGAAGGCCCCGCTGTTGTAGTTCAGCACTGGGAGGATTGCAACACACAGGGGTGACCCACACCCTTGTGTGACTCGTGTCAGAGTTAGTGGAGGACTGTCCTCTGTGTGAGAGGGACCATGCTGGGACAGGGAAGTAATGCCAGATGTTCTCCCCACTCCAAAGTGGAAGAAACTTCAGGATTTACTGCACCCTCCATTCCCTGTCCACTGCAATGCTGAGAGTGAGGACGCAGAGATACGGGAAGCAAAGATGAGCCTGGGAAGAAGGGAGGGATAGGGCAAAGTGTTTTCAAGATGTGGTAATGCTTCTCATGGCCCTACTCTGTCTGTTAAGTGTTGTTGTTAGTGTCTGTATTAAATTTATGTTCCTTTTTTCTTCCCCTAACAAGTCTGTCTTTTGCGTGTGTCTTAAAGGATAAAATCATCCCTCCTTGCCCTTATCTCTAGTTTCTGGGTCTCCCTCTCAGCACTGGAGGGAAGGGAAGAGTGAGTGTCTGTGTGGTGCTCAGTTGCCTCCTAAGGTCAAACCATGACAGCATGATCCTCTAGAGCTTGAAGAGTGCATCATGGAAACAACTGAAGAAATTACAAAACCTTAATATTTTCTGGAAAACTCTCATCTGAAGGGAATTTTAGAAGGATGTGTTGAGGTGAAAATCATTCAGGACATGCTGGATAATTGTGTAGGACAGAGGAAACTGGTGTAGTCATGCCCAGACTGCATTTTGAGAACAGTTTTTGGAAAGCTCTATACCCAAACCTGCATGCAGGAACTATTCCAAAGAAAATACATTGATTGATTCCAAAAGACAGGTTAGAAAAGAATTACTTCCCTTTTTTTTTTTTTTTTTTTTTTTTCCTTTGAGATGCAAATGACAGAAAGCTACAACCCAGAAGCAAACTAGGTAGCTAAATTTTTTGATGTTGTAGAAATAGCCTCAGATACATATGTACATGCACAGATACATGTGTAAGTATATCTGTACACAGAATATTTTTTTTAAGGAGTGTCAAATGCTCTAAGAATAATAAATAACAATGTATTGAAAGATGATCTTCATTTAAGTAATAGCCATTGGGAAAATAAAAATCAGATAGATTCATTTTGTTTCAGTATAATGAGAAGATTAAATTATGAAGACATTTTGGTGGTATTACAGTAAAATATCCGACCAACATTTAGAACTATCATGTTAAAGTTCATCTCATATGGAACAACAAATCCTTTATACATAACTATACCTCTGTCAAAGCTATAATCATTTTTTCTGTAACTCTGAAAAAAAATGATCAAGGTACATAAAATCACTGATGCATCATATTTTCAACAAATGACACTTGTTCCTGGTGAAATATTTGCCTAGTTAATATGCAAATAAAAATGAAACCATAGGTAAGGAACTAAATGCCACATTCTGTCCAATATTGTAGCATATATAAATATATCTATATAGCTAGAATATATTGTATATATGTGGAATATATATGATATTCTAGAATTTTATAATCTACACATATTAGAACTTAAAATATTAAATTTTGAGTCTTTCCTGTGGAGTGACAAAATGTTAAACTACTTCAATAATGGAAGTGCTAATTAACAAGCCAAAGATTTTTTTTCTTTTTGTTTTGGTTGTTCGCTGTAAGGAACTCTGCATCAGCAGGCTTTTGGACTCCACTATATTTTTGGAAGTGTTTGGTATCTGATTTAGGTACACAATCTTTGCATCATAAAACTATGTCAACATATTCTGTACACTTTCTTCTAGATTATCTTAGTTTTTAAAATAGCAATGCAGCAAGTAAGAACAGTATGAAAACTATCTTTTCAGACTCTTCTGTTCAAGAAAGGTCTTTGTGCACCTAGTTTCTTTCTTTACCTTTCTGCTGTGTTTTTAATCTTTATGACTTCCAGTCATGCTGATCAGTAAAAACTTTTTCATTAAGAAAATTGCTCATAAACTGCAAATGAACCACTAAATGAATTTTAATGTTCAGCTGTCACAACTGTAATTCTTTCCAGGACTTCCATGAAGACATTAATAGAAACACTGGAGTCTGTTCAAATGACTCAACAGATTTGTCCAGGAAGATGAGTGATGTCTTAGCAAATGCTGGCTGTCCTCTAGCTGCCATTCCACAGTGACATGGGTCTCCTGAGCGTCATATTTCCCATCTGGGTGCAAATCTCTTGCATATTCTGGTGACACTCAAAAGGTATTATCAGTTATGTCCAGACAACTGACTTGACCCTCACATGCCATTTGTTCTCAGGGTTCTGTTGATTTCCAGTGATAATGGAAGCAGACACCTAAATTTAAATGTCATAATCTTAAAATTAATCTTAGTCCTGTCTTCCAAATAACTCCTGAGTATACTAATGACTCCTGAGTCTACATTTAAATGAATGGGATTTAGATCTTTCAAAGACAATTTGTATTGTCACTGCAACTTATCCAGTACTATTTCATCCACTTATTTCATAATATTGAGATGTGCCAACGAAGAAGATGAAGAATCAAGAATCCAATAAGTGTCTTCATTCAGCCTTGATATCCACAGAATCATAAAATTGTTTGGGTTTGAAAGGATCTTAAAGATCATCTAATCCAATCCCCATGCTCTGGGAAGGGGCATCTTTCACTAGATTTAGTTGCTGAAAGCCCCATCCATACTGGACTTGAACATTTCCAATGATGGAGTATTATCATAGCTAGAACTCAGACAGCAACCAATAACCATGGAGCCAGTCATTCACCCTTTCCTAGGCCTGGGAAAATATGGAACAAAAAGAAAAAACTCCTAGGTTGAGATAAAAAACAGGTTTAGTGATGGTAACAAGACAATGATAACAATAGGAAGTACAAACTGGTAACACGGAACGCAATTGCTCACCACCCACCGACTGATACCTACTCCTGGCCAGTGATCCTGACAGAACGAAGATCCCACCACCACAGACTGGAAATGAGGGGCAATCTGCCTCCTTTAAATACTGATCATAACATCACATGATATGGAATATTTCAGTGGCCAATCTGGGCCCAGCACTTTAACTGTGCCCCCCTCCCAGCTCAAGAAGGGCTAACTCTATCCCAGCCAAAACCAGGACAGGCATCCACAACTTCTCTGGGCAATCTGTTGCAGTGTCTCACCACCCTCATTGTAAAAAATTTCTTCCTTATATCCAGTTTAAATCTATCCTCTTTCAGTTCAGAAATATTGCCCCTTGTCCTGGCACTACAGGCCTTGATGAAAAGTCTCTCTCCATCTTTCTTACAAGCACCCTTTAACAATTGAAAGGCCACAATAAAGTCTCCCAAGAGTCTTCTCTTCTCTAGGCTGAACAGACCTAATTGTCTCAGCCTTCTTTTGCAGAAGAGGTGTTCCAGCCCTCTGATCATGTTTGTGGACCTCCTCTGGTCCCACTCTGTATTCTAATTAAGTTCCTGCTGACTGGAAAAGGAGTATCATAATTCCCATTTTTAAAAGGAAATAAGTATTATCAGTCAGTCTCATCTCTGTGCCCAACAAGATCATGGAGCAGATCCTCTGGGAAAGTAAGCTGGGCACATGGAAAATAAGGAGGAGATTGGTGACAGCCAACATGGCTCCACTAAGGGTAAATAAAATGCCTGACAAATTTGGTGGCCTTCCATTATGGGGTTGCAGCTTTGGTGGATAAAGGAAGAGAAACCAATGTCCTCTACTTGGACTTGTGCAAAACGCTTGTCACTGTCCCACACAACATCCTTGTCTCTAAATCAGAGAGACATGAATTTGACAGATGGACCACAGTGGATAAGGAATTGTCTAGATTGTTGCACTCAAAGAGCTGCAATCAGTGGCTCAATGTCAAAGTAGACATCAGTGATGACTGGCATTCCTTTGGTCGGTACTGGGGCCAGTGTTGTTTAATCTCTTTGTTGGGGATGTAGACAGTAGGATTGAGTGCATGCTCAACAAGTTTGTTGATGACACCAAGCTGAGTGGTGCAGTCAACATGTCAGAAGGAAGGGATGCCATCCAGAGGAACCTTGACAGGCTTGAGAGGTGGGCCCATGCAAACTTCATGAAGTTCAACAAGGACAAGTGCAAGCTCCTGCACATGGGTTGAGGCAATCCCAAGCACAAATACAGGCTGGGCAATGAGTGGATTGAGAGTAGTCCTGCAGAGAAGGATTTAGAGGTATTAGTGGATGAAAGACTGAGTATGTGCTCCTACAGCCCAGAAAGTCATCCATATCCTGGGCTGCATCAAAAGAACTGAGACTAGCAGGTCAAGGGAGGTGATTCTCTCCTCTGCTCTCATGAGAGCCCACCTTGAGTATTGCATACAGCTCTGGGGCTGCAAACATAAGAAGGACATGAACCTACTTGAGCAGGTTCAGGGGATGACATGAAAAAGATCAGGGGGCCAAAACACCACCCCTGTGAGGACAGGCTGAAAAAGTCAGGGTTGTTTAGCCTTGGAGAAGAGTCCAGGGAGACAACACAGTGGCCTTCCAGTACTTAAAGAGAGCCTACAGGAAAGAAGGGGAGGGATTCTTTATTAGGGAGTGTAGTGACAGGACAAGGGGTAACATTTTTAAACTGTAAAAGGGTAGATTTAGATTAGCTATAAGGAATAAATTATTTGCTGTGAGGGTGGTGAGACAGTGGAACAGGTTGCCCAGAAGAGTTGTGGCTGCCCCCTCCCTGGCAGTGTTCAAGCCCAGGTTGGACGGGGCTGTGAGCAACCTGGTCTAGTGGAAGGTGTCCCTGCCCATGACAGGGGAGTTGGAACTAGATGATCTTTAAGGTCCCTTCTCACAGCTGGATGTAGTACTCCAGGTGGGGTCTCATCAGAGCAGAGAGAGAGAATCACCTCCCTTGACCTGCTGGCCCCACTTCTTGTTATGCAGCTCAGGATACAATTGGCTTTCTGGGCTGAAAGCACACATTACTGGCTTGTGCTCAATTTTTTGTCCACAAGTATGCTCAAGTCCTTTTCTGCAGGACTGTTCTCAATCCCTTCATCCCCCAGCTTGTACTGATGCAGGGGGTTGACACAATCCACGTGCTGGACTTTGTACTTGGCCTCGTTGAACCTCACGAATTTTGTATGCATCCACTCCACAAGTCTGTCAAAGTCCCTCTGGATAGCCTACCTTTCCTTTAGCGAATCAGCCACATCACTCAGCTTGGTGTCATCTGAAAACTTGCTGTGGGTACACTCAATCCCACTGTCTATGTCACTGCTGAAGGTATTAAATAGTATTGGTCCCAGTATGCACTACTGAGGGACAACACTCATTACTGTTTACTCCATAATTCTTATTTTTAAAAATTAAAATTACAGGAACTCTTGGCTGTCTTTAATATTAATATTAAAGTGTTCTTCTGTGAGTTTCAATAGTATAACACTATTGTCCTTCTCCATTAACTGTAGATTGTCAGCTAAAGTTAGAAAAAATTTTTTTTTATTATTAGTATTGAAATTTAAATTGAAAATTAGTACAGAAAATGTCATAGTTTTCACAAAGCTTTTGTCAGAAAACAGACCAAAATACCAATCTTGGTTAGAAACATCCATTCTATATCACTAGATTATAGCAATTATGTCACTGCATTTAGTAAGTTCCTTAAGTGTTGTTTTGCCTGATAGAGAAGTTGAACTTGAACACAGTTCTTGTATTCCTGTTCTTTGTCCTAGTTAGAAGGTGCTGGCAGCTCTGTAATGGGTTGTGTTTTACTAAATCAGCAAGTGGACAATAAATCAAAATAAAATACTGTAAAGTGAACTTATGGATTTATGTGTCTTATTTATTATTAATATAATAATTTTAATTAATTACTTAATTTATACATGTATGTGTTTTATTTCTGACAACTGTCATTGTTTTGGAGAATTTCAGAGGAAAAAGGGAGTAATTATTATCCACATCTCCTTGCCAATCCGTCTGATGAAAATCAATGCTGCTACAAAGAAAGTTGGCAGGCAACAGGCAGAGGCAACAGTGTTTAAAAATATAAAAATAAAAAATTAGTATTCATCTTGGACCCATCAAAAAAATAACTCTTCAGGTAATGCCAGTAAGACTGTGATCCAGACGTTTTGAGTTCATAAAAGGTCTATTCTATTTCTCTTCTCATTGCTGAAGAACTATTCTTGCCTTTAATGCACATGAAACTGATTCACATGCCATATCAATTCAACATAGTTTGCATGACTGTAGGAGAGTAGCTTCCCCTACAATAGTATATTTTACAATGAAAACATTATTTTGAAAGCAAAAATAAAAACCTATCCAGATTGTTCTAGCATTTTGAATTTCTGATTTTTACTGATGCTACTTTAAGAAGAGATGGAACAGTCCTAGTCTATAGTTTCATTATTAGAGATCTTAGAATCTGGCAATTCACTTAATTTTTAACTATAACCAATGTAAGTGCCATATCATTAGTCATGTACTGTCCTGGTTCAGCTAGGGTAGGGTTAAGTTTCGCCAGCAGAGAGGGGGAAGGGATCCCCAGCCGGGTTATTCATACCATGCTGGCGTCAGGTCTGGCGCGGCAGCGTGGGAACTTTTTTCCTTTGTGACTTTGGTCGCGGGGAGCATGTGGCGGATTGTCAGTATCCATTGCAGTATTTCTCTGTATATCTTTTGTCTTGTTTACTGTTATTACTGTTTATTGTTGCTGTTATTGCTATTGTTGTTGTTCAGATTGTTATCTGTTACACTGTTGTATTAAATTTTTCCTAATTTCAATCCTGGGGTTTGTGCCCTACTCGGTCCGAGGGTGGGGGAGGGACAACAGAAACGTGGTCTCCGGTCCCGGCAGGGCCTAAACCACCACATGTACTTATCCAGTTAAAAATTATTAAATCTTGAAGACTAAGCAACTGAAACATAACTGATTCTTTAAATTCCCAGGAAGATTACTTTCAAGTCTAAAAAATAATGTTATGGTCTCCGGTCCCGGCAGGGCCTAAACCACCACGTATACTTATCCAGTTAAAAATTATTAAATCTTGAAGACTAAGCAACTGAAACATAACTGATTCTTTGAATTCCCAGGAAGATTACTTTCAAGTCTAAAAAATAATGTTATGGTCTCCGGTCCCGGCAGGGCCTAAACCACCACGTGTACTTATCCAGTTAAAAATTATTAAATCTTGAAGACTAAGCAACTGAAACATAACTGATTCTTTGAATTCCCAGGAAGATTACTTTCAAGTCTAAAAAATAATGTTATGAAATGGACCCTAATAGTAATTTAAAAGAATATTGCTGACAAATTACTGCATCTAAAGCCAGATTTCAGAGCCTCTCAATGACTGAAACATCATATCCTTAATAAAGACTGTACTTATCAAGCACAGATGACAGTAACTCATAACACAGCATTAAGGAAGTCAAACTTCTGTGCAGTTATGAAAATTAGAGAAATTGCCTATTGGCATGTTCGTACTGACAATTTGTCTTTGCCTCCTGTTTCATTTCAGTTCATAACTCTTGGAACTGGCAGTGTTAATTTGCACTGACAGTTTGTAGAAAAACAAATAGCTGTTTTCTTTGTGGTGAAACTTTATTTCACAACAGAGGATAGTCTGCACTAAAGATGTGTATTAAAAGATGAAGCTATCCATACCATCTGTCTCTGGGACTGTGAGGTACTCCTTGATGCTGATAGTGAAAGCAGTATAGAGGTAATTGTGTTTCTGTGAAGTCAAGACCTGGACAAATCCTTACCTGTAGCACTCCAGTATGATCTGCAAGTCACAGTGCACTCACTGGTGTAATGTGCTAAAATGTTCATCTTTGGGAGTAAGAGTACAGAGGGTTTTCCCTGAGTTCCCATTCAGTAGGTTCAGCAATCTTAAATTGGAAAGGGATCATATCTAGCTTTTTATATGAACTTTTCCATGGAGATGTTCCTAGACCATCAGTCTATCACAACTCATTGAAGACACTTCTCCCTACCAGATAAGATTTCTTTACTTTGTCTGGATCTATTTATCATTATTGAAAATTAACAAGATTTCATTAATATAAAAAAGATCATAAAAACTGTTTTGCTGGCTTGGTTTTTTGAGGAGAAGCAGATGAAACATCTGAAAAATATTGTATTTCTTCATAGATCATTACTGATTTCAAACTTCATGATTTCTTAAGTTTTTTAATGTTTTTACTTTTCTTAGGTTTTTTAATGTTAGTGACGTTTCCTATGATCTTCATTAAGGTAAGGTCTCTCCAGACACATTTATAAAAAAATTGGATGGTTAATGACCTTGAACATTCAAGTTTTGATTTACTTTATTTTCTTCCTCCTTATTTAGGTTCATCCATGATATACAGATATGTTATAATGAGTGGACTTAACTGACTATACCACAGCACACTGGAAGAGGAATACTGAAAAATCTTTCTTTAAAATATTAATTTCTTAAAAAAAAGATTTTACAGAGAAAATAAAAAGTGTAATTTAAAAAAATATTGATATAATATGGAAAATGATAGAATCAATATTAAAACCAGATCTAATATAATAAATAAAAACTTGTCATACTTGAACAGATGAAATTTCTTATTTTATGAAATTATAAACTCAACAACACAGTAACCGAAGAATGAAATTTATTCTTTACTGAGGGGGGTTGTTTACTTGTTCATTTATTATAACACTTTAAAGTTCATACATAAGAAAGATAAAGTGAATACTGATGCCATGTGTCCTACAAAATATTGTTCAAAATTGAGATTGAATTCTCAAACAAAATTCCATCAACTAATTTTTATGTGCCATATTCAAACATGGTGAAAATTAGGTGATTCTGGAACTTTCAGACTCCATCTCTGGATTTTTTATTTAGTCAGGAAATATTGATTCCCTCCTTGGCTCACCCATTTATTATTATCTTTATAAAACTGAATGCATTGTTTTGGGTTGGGGTGGGGTTTTTTTTGGGGGGGGGGTGTTTTTTAGTTTTCATCCTCTCAGTCATCATCTGTATGATCCATTCCTACTGAAAACTTCCTCTGATCATAATCACTTTTCACTTTGCTTCTGTATACTACGTTTTCTAGCAGAACCACCCAATTATTCTAATACTGTCCTATGTAAACTACAGGAGGTTTGCAAGATCAACATTTTTAGCAAAGTCTTTAGTATATTTCTATATGTTGAAGAACTTTATTTTAAGAAGCTTGTAAACCAGTAACCAAACCTAGGGTGAAGTGATATAGCATTTAAATTTGAAACCAACTGTAATAATCTGAAATATTGTTTTCCTACCCCAAATGAATTTAGCTCAAGCAGTAATGATAAAACCCTAGAAGCATAAGTGATACATTTATAGACAGACAATTTTCTTAGCAGAATATGAAAGGTCCTTTCTGCCTCTGTTACAAAAAGCACAAAGACTGCGTTAAGATGTTGACACAATAGTGCCAGGAAAACCTATTTCATCCATCCATACTGCACAGAATGCAAACTCCAAGAAGGTGTAAAAGGCAGGTGATGTTGCTAATGAAAAGCTGTATCAGTAAGTGTGAACTGTTATAAAGTTGAAGTTTTCTCTTGCCAAACTAACACATCAAACAATAAAAGTTTTTTAACACTGAAATGTCACTAGTAGTGGTATACATAAGAGAGTTTGAGTTTTCATTCTTGTTTGTTTTTCTTATTCCCATAGCTCTATTAATGTTGCTCAGCAATAACTATTGGTAGTCATTGTGTCAAATCAAGGCTATGACTTAGATGTAAGATCACTTACTCTCCTGTTCCTGACTTGCTGACAAGTTTGTTTTCTTATTTTATTTGATTCTGGTACCATTCAGCTTCCATCTTTCAGTTTACTGGGGGAGGACAGTCAAATGAATAGAGGAGGAATAACTGGGCAAGTATCCCTGCAAATATGATCGTGCTAACACTAGTAAAAACCCACAGGCTTTGTACTAGATTGACAGTACATAGTCTTAGGACTCCTCTGAACTTGCCTCAGCCTGAGCTGTTTTTACTTTTTTTTTTCAGCTGTGATAGCAATTGCCTAGGCATCAAGTAACTTCTTCCTGAATTTGTTCTGGATTTTGTTTAACTGTGCAATTGTGTGATACGAAGCCTACTGTTAACACATAGCAAAACCAAGTAATCATTCTCCGTAGAATGAACTGTCTGTGACTGTAGAATAAAACATGGTATGAGTGAATGCCAACAAAGGACAATATCTGAAGTCCCAGGCAGAAAACAAAACCCACTATGATCAGTTATGGGTCACTATAGGGCTACAACCTTGTGAATCAAGTAAGACATTTTCTTTACAGTGATCAAAGAACGGAAAAGCTGGAAAATTAGAAACCAATTAAAAGATAAGCAGATTGTTTTAAGAAAAATTGTAAAGTTAACCCTAAGTGGATTCCAAGGTGAAAGATGAAAAGCAGCAATCAAACACATCATACGCCTCTAGGCAAAGACCTGTTGACACTGGTGACTTCTCTCTTCTCTTGGAGAAGCCTGGCATTGTCAACTTCAGGTTACAGAGGGACTGGAAGAGTCATAAATCTCAAGATAAAACGTAGACACTAAGATGTGTTTGTGTAATAGACTATGAACTTTAGTATCATTTTAACTGAACCAATAATAACTGTTGTATTTGGTATAGACTGGTAAGACTTCATTTAGACTAACAATAAATTCCTGGCTTGGCATGTATATGGTGTGATTTCCCTTTTGCCCCTAACAGAATTTTGAGTGTAACAGACAATATCACAAGGAAGTCAGCAATTTATTGATGTGAAATGTTGAAACAGGAAAATATACATTGTACAAATGATGCATACATCTGTGGTGACTTCCATGGACCTATTCTTGTGAGCTAGTTTTCTACAGCTACCCAGAGGAAGACAAAAGTAAAAGTGAAATAAGAAAGGGCTGTATGATAACAAAGGTTAAAATAGTACAGCAACAACAGAGGAAGTGAAATGTGGTCTACAGCTGGTGAGTTCAGTTGTTAACTGTAGCCATAGAAAGGGTTGGTTTTTTTAATTATTCTAGTTAATCTGATGTAATTAGAAAGAGGGTTTTTTCTTCTAAATTGGCATAATTTATGCCTTTCTCCTTATGATATATATCAATGTTTCAAGTAAATATTCTTTGATCTACTTATTATTTCATTATCCTAATTTAAAAAAACTTAACAAGACTCCTAAAAAGCAAGACATAATGAAAATTACTGAAGCAATTCAGCTTGACATATGACAGCATCACATATTGTATACATACACATGAACATATACATTTCCACTGAAAGACAGCAATTTTACTACCTTCTCCCTTTTGTGACATTGCATTCTTTTTAAGTCCAGATCTGTGTAATATTTAGTCTTCTTAGGAATTCTGGAGTTTTGCCTCCAGTCTTCTACATATTTACAGCAAGTCATTCTAATAGGTAAGATTAATGGGATGCATGGTGGGGGGAATATTCCAGTGATGGTATAATTGGCATGTTTGCATGTTTACAAAGACTGAAACATCAACAAAGAAATAAGATGAAAAAATATGTTAAAAAAAAAAAAATAAAAAAAAAATTGAGAACTACTTCACCTTTCATAAACAACATCCCCAAGGGCACTTTATCCTTTCAGTTTTCTTCCTTCATTTTGTTTCTCCATTCCCTCCATGGCCTGCTGCCATTTCTTATTACGTTTCCTAGCTAATTTAGACTATAAGCTTCTCTGAGTAGGGACATTATTTCCAGTTTCATTCTTAAAACACTACTTGTTCCTTCTGTGCTATATAAAGAGAAATCCGTATTTTTAATAACACTGAGACAACATGTGTGAAAAAGGATACGATATAAACCCAACAATTAGTGTAAGTTGTTTGAAACACAGAAGTTTTCTACTTTAACAGCAATTATGAACAGGAATCATCCATTAAATAAACAGGAAAGATTTTGAAAAACATCTATAGGGTGTCGTAATGCAAATTTTAAGTAAAGAGGGAGATTTTTCAAAGCCCTTCTTTAGTATATGAATACAAACAAAATTGAAGTCACCATTGATTAAACTGCGTTGTCAGTCTACAATCCAGCACAAATAGGCAGTTCTGAATAATTGGGTAATTTCATGCTCCTCCATTTTTAATCCTTTCCAAATCTGTAATAATAAGGTTATTAAATCTTACCTACCTCTATTGTTTTTGTTGCTCAAGATATTAATGAATTTTCCTGCTTAGGCAGAAGAATTTCTCTTGCTTACATTACTGCCTCATCAACCTGTTTTTAAACATGACCTTGACTATGTTCTACCATATTAGTGAAACTAATTGACCAGAGGATCAGACCATTAGTGACTGTACGTTATGTGAGGATGTTCATTCTCTAGTTTACACTGGGGAGCCAAATACCTACATTTACCCAGAGAAAGTGGCCACAAAGCTATAACCATCCAACTCAGCAGAATATATTGTAAGGTATGATAACATACCCTTAAGTTTCTGCTTTTTAGTATTTGAAGCAAGATTTCCAGAATGGAACCTACAATGTTAAAGCATATCTATGTTATGCAGTTGTGAGTTTACTGTTGGTATTTTAAATAGTTATTCAGTATACATAAGTTCTTAGGCAATTGGTTTAAATACTGATTGAATGCTACAATTATTTTAAGAGGGGAAAAAAATTCAGAGGAATATATTGTAAATCAAAAAGCTGCTTGTGTTCATTGCCAGCTTTCAAGTGGAAATAAGTTCAGTTATGTGTAAGAAAACAAGGCATGAGGTATAGTGCATATGATTAAGATTAGAAATTTTGCAAATGTTGTTTGGCTCACCTATTATCTACACTCAATAATTTTCAGGAATAAGTGGAAAACTTCAGGATCTCTCTACTAACACTGCAAGATCACATGCTATAAACAGATTGTAGGTTATGTAATACTGACCTATATAGGCCATTTATTTAAAGTGAGAAATTTCACTTAAAAGCAAGTAAAACAAAACAAACTTAAACAAAAAACTGGAGTTAACCTGTGCAATATAAACTAAATTTAAACTGAAATGGTTTGGGTTGGAAGGGAACCTAAAGATCATCTAGTTCATCTAATCTAAAGATCATCTCCCCCCTGCTGTAGCTCAGAGACAGAATTTGCCTAACTGCAGAGGTACAAGCCAGAGAAAATTAGAATCTTCTGGAAGAACCTATTGCGCATGTGTAAGAAAGACTACATAAAGGCAACACACCACATGTGTCTTTGTTGACCCACTATCTATGGACTAAGTTGGCTGCTCTGTGAAAATGTGGGATGCAAGGGTGGTGAGTCTCATCTTCCTATCCCCTTGTCCTCTCTTTCTTCTTTCTGCCCTCTCTCTTACATATATTCATGTGTATAAGTTTTGTAGGAGTTGAATTGTGATCAATTGATCATTGACAGGTTTTTAGGAAAATAAAAAACCACTCCAAAGTGCCTTTATTCATTGCTGGATGTTATCAGCTGATTGCTGCAAAATTGTCTCCATTCACTCACTAAAGTGGTCAGTTAATAAAGTCACCAGCACAATTGTTCCTCTGAGCCATTGTAGTGACTCGGTAGCCTTGTGGTTCTGATGAGCAGAGACCACATCTTCTATTGGCATGCATCCTCTTGGGAATTCAGAAGATTCACCCCCTTTGTAACCCACTGCGTGGGACAAGACAACTGAAAGACCAATATAAGGTTTCCTTGGAGTCTTCTCTAGGCTAAACAACCCCAACTCTCTCAGCCTGTCTTCACAGGGGAGATGCTTTGGCCTCCTGATCTTTTTCATGGCCCTCCTCTGGACCCACTTGAGCATGCCCATGTCCTTATTTTGGGGAGCCTAAAGCTGAACATAGTACTCCATGTGGGGTCTCATTAGAGCAGAGGGGAAGAATCACCAACCTTGACCTGCTGGTCACAGTTCTTTTGATTCAGCCCAGAATACCATTTGCTTTCTGGTCTGCGAGCGTACATTGCTGGCTCATATTCAGTTTTTGATCCACTACTACTCCCAAGTCCTTCTCTGCAGGGCTGCTCTCAACCCACTTATTGACCAGCCTGTATTTGTGCTTGGGATTGCCCCAACCCTTGTGCAGGACCTTGCACTTGGCCTTGTTGAACTTGATAAGTTTTTCACAGGCTCACCTCTCAAGCCTGTCAAGGTCCCTCTGGATGGCACATCCCTTCCCTCCAGTGTGTTGACTGCACCACACAGCTTGGTGTTGTCAGCAAACTTGCTGAGGGTGCACTCAATCCCTCTATTCGCTGACAAAGATGTTAAACAACAATGGCCCCAATACTAACTTCTGACAAATGCCACTCATCACTAATGTCCACATGGACATCAAGCCATTGACCACAACCGTTTTAGTGCAAACACCTAGCCAATTCCTCAGCCGTTGGGTGGTCCATCCCTCAAATTCATGTCTCTCTAATTTAGAGACAAGGTTGTTGAGTGGGATAGTGTCAAAAACTTTGTACAAGTCCAGGTAGATGACGTTAATTGCTCTTCATTTATCCACCAAAGCTGTAACCTGTCACAGAAGGCTACCAATTGGCTGTTACCAGTCACGTCCTTATTTTCCATGTGCCCTAGCCTTTATTTCCGTGGGTCTTGCTTTTTTTATCTTTTTTTTCAGTGGTGTTATATTTCCCCTTTTCCAGTCAGCGGGAACTTCACCAGACTGCCATGACTTCTTAAATATGATGGATAATTGCTTAGCCCCTTCACCTGCCACTTCAGTTTAGACACTTTGTCTGCTGCATCTTTCTTAGATTTATTGTAATACACAGTGGGGAAAAAAAAAAAAAAAAAAAAAAAAAAGTTTGCTGTTCATTACAGAAGTCACATTTTCTTGATTCCTGTATACACTGACATAACCAAACATCAGTATAGACAGATAAGACAAGACTGTGAGAGAAAAAAACAAAAACTATCTGGTATGAAACAGCTGAACTTGAATGAATTAAAATTTCAAAATTTGACTGTACAGTACTCTATGATCACAAACCCCTATGCTCACTTTAAATATCTTACTTAAATTTCAGGAAATCACAGATTATATTATTCAGAATATTTTAATTGCATCCTGTAATATTTGAATGTGGAGGACAATACAGAAGTACTAGCTCTGTTTTGTAGAGTAACAGCTTACCTTTGCATGTTGATGGAAAAAGGAGTGGAGATAGAAGTGTAAAGTTCACTCAAGATATTGAGCTGTTTGGGTAGAGATACCAAGAAGTTAAAGAACAGAGGCATAAAGAGATGTAGAGCAAACACCTACAAATAAATCTCAATCTTACTTATATAGTGTTAGGCTCCGAGATCACTGGAAATAAGCTCATTATGGGGCTGTGATAGATAATTTTGTGAATCATTAATGGAATATACATGTAGACTCAAAAAAGAAACAGCAAAATGTTTTAATTATTAGTAAGAGAATGGAAAGTAAACCACTGTGTACCTCCATGAGTCTTTCTCAAAAGAAGATAGTTACAGAAGAGGTATAAAGAAAGTCATGAAGGATAGTCTAAGAGCCAGAATGGTTTTGTACTTGGAAGAGCAGCATACTAGGACAGTTTAACATGGAAAACAGATGACTGAAGTGGGATATAAAAGACATGAAATCATGAGTCTCTGTCACAGTTTTGGGTGAATTGACACTGTGAAGACTACAATTTCTCATATATCAAAACACTTAGTCACAGGTAAGTTTAATGTTCAAGAGGGATATGACTCCTCTGTCCTGCAGGGGTGACAACATGGTCAGGTAGGTCAGCACAAGGGTGACAGGTGTGACCCTGGGGCCAGGCTACAGGGTGTCCTCTGTTCTTTCTATAGGATCTCTCTCAGGGTGTCTTACAGATGCCTCCCTGAGTGAATACAGATCCTGTCAGTTATAGGACAGGGTAGAGAATACCTGTTTCTTATCAGCTTATTCAGATATCTGCAGCTTTAAAACAGGCTGTCACAGTCACTGGTGCTCAGAGTCTGCCCCTCTTATAGTTTTTCTGATGCTCTCTCAGGGATTGAAACATCATTTACCCTCAGACTATTCCCCTGTTTTTGAAACCAGGACCAACCATGACAGCTGCCACAGTGCCATGGGAAAAGATGAGCAGAGAAACATGGTTCAATTCTCTAGCACTAGAAGCAGTGCATACCAAACGATATGAGTTGAGCACTGGTTCAAAAAACAGACAAAAGATGATAGCTCTTGATTCAGTCTGGAGTTAGGATTGTTGTGGGAGCTGTGGATGCTGAAAGCTAACACCACTTGATAAAGGAGTTGCAAAAATTTATGGAAAAAAATCTATAAAGCAGAGACAACTAAAGCTGAGAAAGCCACAGAGCCACTAATCACCAGATGATGTGAGTTACTTTGATAATACTCACGTATTTTTTTCTCTACCCTAGGGCATCCAGTCCTTGCCATAGTGAGATGGAAGGATTTTAAGTATATCTATATTAGTAAAGTAAACCACAGCCTGGCATGATCCAAGCCAGGGCCCACAGTCATCCTCACTATTAAATGTTAGATTGCTCCCTGGTGTGATTTTGATCTCTGTGTTACTTTCCCAGATCATGTCAAAATGTGATTCCGACCATAACATGGGCTGGCATCTGCTACAAGTAGGAAATATTGAATAGACCACTCCATTTTGACAATAAGGGTGTAAATCATGCTACCGCACTAGTACATTTACTGCCATATGTTTAGTCCTATAGTCACCTGGATGGTCCAGTTGCTCTCATATTCTTATAATGTAATCTCATCTCCTGAATGAATTATTTTTATGGTCTGTTTGCAACATTCAGTCAGTCTTTTGGGGAGTGCAGAGATATATGAAGTTTGTAACAGACCACTCTGAGAGCACCCTGTGTCCTCATGTGATCTAGAGTGCTAGACAATCTATTTTCAGACCTATGCATTATTATTTATGGTAGATCTGACTGATTTCTTCTTGTTAATGGTGAATTAGGTATACCCTATAAGCCTTCTCCTTCAATGTTATGTACTACTAACCTCAGTCTGTGAGATGGAGGCACTCGAGACATGATGATCTTGTTCCTTTTTTTCATTTAGATTTGCTTTTATAAAACGTTCCAGTGTGTAATGGAGACCAAAGGGTTTTTTCTTCATGAGCTCGCTTCTAAATTTTTGTGTCAGATTCTGTTCCATGATTCCTTCTGCTCAGTGCCCTGGAAACTTCTAAGAGATATGGGTTGGAATTGAATAAAACTGTGAATAATGTTCAGATTTATAGATGAGACTTTTTAAAGCATGCAGTAGTAGTCTACATGAACTTCCACTGAAATAAAATTTTGCTATCCACTAGTTCTTATTTTGCCAATCTTGGAAAGCTTTGACAAATTATTTAGTCTCTGAGCCTGAAGCTTTGGTGAGGACCAGGCATATTCATGTAGTGAAATAAACTAACTTCAAAGAAGATGGAATACAGAAGCTCAACAGTGAAATCATGAGTCTGTCAGTGGAAGTCTTAACAGACAACTAGTGTTGCAGATCATTGCTGGAGATGAATTTTCTGCTCTGTTTTGAGCTGCTGTTGTACCATTGCCCAATAAAAATAATAGTGTGAATTAAAACACATGCTATCCATCCTCAGCATTTTTTTCAAGTATATTTTCCATTTTTTTTCTTAGCAGTAGCCTCTTAGCATTAATGAGATCCATAAAATAGGAAATTAATGTTACAGTTAAATCTTTGAAGTACATATTCATCTGCATTCTACAAAATAAAATTATTTAACTTAGAATTTAATATGCCTCACTATAACTATGATCTCAATGATTGAAAAAAAAACAATTTAATAGCAAGATATTACATGATACAAATGGGTTATGACAACAGAGAATGTAAATTTTGGAATGCAGCCTTTTTATTTCTGCTTTTGGTTTGTTTGGGGTTTTTTTAATTTATAATCCAAATACCTGCAACTATCTTTCACTAATAATTTGGTTTCGCACTCTCTTAGTTGGGGTCTTAATGCTGTAAGAAAATGACTAATATAAATTGTTTAATTCAGAGAATATCCCAGAACATGATAATTTATAGATCAGCACAGTCTGTATTTTTTTTCAGAACAGCAATAAAATGGGTTATTTAATCAAGGATACAGGCACACTTCTTCTTTGCGTCTTATTACAAATATATTTTTATTTGTATAGACTGAATCACACCAAATTTGATTTGACATGAACAAGAATGTGATTTTTTCAAGCAAATTAAGATAGTGTGTGTGTATAAATTCACTGCGACCTGATGTATTGCCTATCCAATAGACTGTAGAGAGGGATACCAACAGTACTCCTACATTTTGCTCAAAGCATTCGAATTTCACAGTCATTCTTCTGAAGTTTTTGCATCATAAATTTGTATAAATTTAAAAGAAAGAGATAGAGGTAGGGGTATAACTGAAAACCCTTTAAAATCCACTGTGCTCACAGACATGTTCTATATGTTCAATATGTCCAATGAGGAACTGTACAGAAATATGTCGACAAGTTTCAAGATTAGTATTGTCTGCGTAAAAATTACATTTAAACTCCATGATTAACATTATCAGAAGTTTCTAAAATGTGTATCAAGTAGTTTGGTATTCTCAGATGATAAGTTGAAATGCACTTGAACTTATACAGTATTTACAAACTAGCACAGTCTGACCTCAGCATGTAAAGAGAAGACTGGAGAGCAACTGTCAGAGTTCCAGGAGATTACCTAACTGTGAAAGATTTTTAAACCAGAATATATTGAAAATTAGTCATTTGCATTGCAGTTCTATTATTTCATTGAGGTATTAAACCCTCTAAAAAAACAGATATTCTCTGTGCCCAGCAAAACCTGATCTTCAATCATTATTTGCACCTGAAAAACATGTTGTTAGAGAATGTCATATTACTATATAGATGATATATGGGCCATTATATTTTTTTCATTTTTAAAGAAAATCTGCTGTTACAAGTCAAGATGTTTTGTAATAATATGAAGACATGTATCTCTTTTATCTCTTTTATTATTTCCTTCCACTACCTTTTTTTTTTCTTTTTTTTTTTTCTTTTTTTTCTTTTTTTTTTTTTTTTTATCAAACTGCAGTGGAAGAGAGTATTTATCCTCTTTTTCTTCACAATTTTATTATTATTGTGGACTCTTAAGTAACCTGACAGAATGAAAGAGAGCTTAAACCAACTACATATACTGACAATTTTTAGAAAGATAGTAAAGTTTGAATTGTCACTTTAAAGTACCTATGTGCTGGAAAAATACATCAATTAAAAATTCTTTCAGGAATTAAAATGAAACATAACATTTGAAATATGCATGATCAATGAAATTAGTGATAATAATTTAATAAATACTCTGGATTTTTTTCACCGTTCTAAGGAATGCATTATAGTGTTAAAGATTACTACATTAAATAAAATATGTAGTTCAAGTGTATTACTTATACTAAACTAAACTCAGAGTTCAACTGCACATTCCTATAATAAAGGAATGATCAAAGTATTAGCTCTTAGATAAAGAAGAGTGATTTTTCTCATAAAATCTCAAGTCCAGAGGATCAAGCAATCAATAGATCATAACAGATCAGCACCTCCTGGTGTGAAACACCAAGGAAGTTTGAGTATTGCGTAGCTGGAATCACAAAGGTAAAACCGCAACATCCCCTGTTGCTGTAGCATCACTCTATACAGGAGATCTCCAATGCATTCTTGTCTGAGTGTCTGGAGAGGATAATAACTTTTCTCACTGAAATAGCTCCACATTGCAATAGATTTAATTTGAGCTTGGGTGTTGGGGTTTTTTTTTTCTTCCTAATATTCATCCCAGTCTTAACTTCTCATAGTCACAGTTATCTCTTCCATGCTAGAAAATCACAAAAAAATATTTAATAGTTTCAGTCTTTCCTCATGTCTCATTACACCAGATCCTCTAGACAGGCAAAGGATAGCTGGTGCTTTGTAATCTTATGGACAGGTAAATCTAGACCTCTATGCTCACATTGTTCTGCTGTGGGAATTTAGGACGAGTTAGGTGAACGGCAGGTTTTCAAAGAGATAGATAACTTCTGGATGTGAAGTGCAATACAGTACCTTCTTGTGGTTCTTTCGGGTTCTTTCATGTGTAGCTCGTTCAGCAGACACCATGCGAGTGTATGTCAGTTGCACTCCTTGCAGGTGTGATCAGTAAAGGTCAATACCCAGTTTGAGAAGCAATATTTGAATTATATCAGGGGTAAGTTGAACATTGGCCATTAAATTTTGTACAGTGTAGCCCATGCCTTTAGTGGAAAAACAGACACTGAAAGCATCCTGATAGAAGCACAGAAACCTGCAGGGTTAGTCAAGAGCATGATTTTCATAGAGATATCTTTGACTAAATGGTGGGCTCAGGTACCATAAAGCAGCAATTTTGAACCTAAATTCTTTCTTAAATTTTAACCTTAAATTAAGGGTTACTCTCAGTTTTCCTCTTTTCTATTCTTTCTCTCCTCATGTCCTCAGATCATGGTTTTCTCTGGCTAATTCTCTTTCCACCTTCCCTCAGACAACAATCTATCAAAGTAAAGGTTTAGTCTGAAACTGCTGCAGAGCCTCAAAATATCTGTAGCTTTTGGGAGGAGCACAAAAAAGAAATAGTTTCTTAAGATACATATGGAGATATTACTGAAATCTACCAGATGCTATACTTTCTTAATTTATTCTGTACCTGAAAGATGCAGCTATTGCAGGCATAAAATTTTGGTTTATAAAAACTCAGGTCCTTACATAACTGCCATCTTACTGAATAAAAAATACGCAGTCCTTCAAGTAAATTGACAGGCACTGAGAATGAATAACATACAGGCATTTCCTGGGATTATAACACCTCATCCAAACACCTGCAATACCATACATATTTGCCCCTACCTGCTCCACACTTCTGCTGTCTGTCCTCACATCAGTCATGCTGTGCAGCCTTTTCAGATCGACAGCTGCAAAATAACTATGGTTAATTTTTTTAATAACTGCCCCTTCTTGCCATAAAAATTTTGATAACCTGAGTATCTCACAGAAGCCAGAAGCCATCTAAAGAGACAGAATATATAACTATGGGTCAGCAGATGAAGGTAGTACAAAACAAGTTCAGTACAAATAAAAAAAAGACGGTTACCCACTTTTATTGACCTACTCTGTGGGTAGTATATATCTGTAGACATCACCTGAGCTCAAACTAAATGAATCTGGAATGTCCCTAGGGGACATATTCCTAGAAGAGGTATTTGCCCTGTTCTTTATTTTCCTGGCATGCATTTATGGTCAGTGTTGGAAATAGGATACTAATTCAGGTTATTCATGTATCTGAAAGAGTATGTTCGTTTTCATGTTCTTACTTATTGTAGAGTAGTTTTCTGCCTTAGTGCTTTTATATGATTATGACGATGATGTTAATAATATTAACAATAATTATAACTATTACTATTACTATTATTATTGTTGTCATGGTTGCATAGCTATATAAAACTATTAAAAAGGACAATGATAATTTTTTCTGTTGTTTGAACATATAATTCTATTTTTTAAACATACTTTTTTCTTGAATGTTATGTTCATAATTTTTAATTTTTAATTCCATATGTTCTATAGACATGAGTTAATATATACCCACTTCACCTTTTTAAGTAGGATAATTTTTAATACTTTGGTTACAATTTGATTCTTTGTTTACTGCAATATGGTTTTCCCAATCTTTTCCTCTTTACAAAAACATTTAAGAGTATTTTTAAGCTTTTTTGTTTCCTCATGAATCTGTATGTTTAAAATTTTCTAAATTAAACTCATTTTATAATAAAACATGTTTGTAGAAAGGATTGGGTTCTAACCCTAACCTTTGAAAAAGGCAGAAAGTGGAAAATCCTATCATCTGCTGGCACAGCCTAGCAAGATGTTATTTGTCTCCATGCTGCAGAAAGTGTAGAGAAGATTTGGGAAAAGATTAACAGTCAAGAGTAACAGGATTCATCCTGAATAACTTCAGCCATCTATAATGTAAGTTTCCACTTCTCAGTGGTCACTTTAGATATCCTTCGTCATTTAAAGAGGAATGAAATGTGTCTTCTGGGCTAAGATTCAATTAATCTATTTTAAATATATACTTGAGGATAAGAAGAACCTAAAAGTACCTATTTCTTTCCATTGTCTCTAAAGAGCACCTAGAATGACTTAATTAGCTGTAGATAGCTCCACTATAAAAAAAATCTACGTGAGAGGTTTTTCTAACTGATTCTTTTATGTGCTGTTCTCTGACACCTCACTAATCTGTACAATGAATATTTGGCCTTATAGTGTGACTAAACTTGCTCAGAAAGGAGTTCCTCTGAGAATCCAGGAACCCAGATAGAATACGTATATACCAGTAAATTTCATGCTCAGAGACTATTTAGTCCACATATTAAGGAAAAAAAAAAAAAAAAAAAAGAGCTTCTCTATACTTACAAACTGCTAAGACTTCAAAATAAGACACTACATGTGCAAACTGCTACTGGGTGTCTGTTAGGGTACTGTATTTCTCATCATTCCTAGTAAATGTCTGCAGCATACATATACTTGTTAAGAGTCATCTCTCATCATTGTAAATGTCTGCAATGCAGAAATGTATTTTTAATGCAATTTCTGTTAATAAAAAGTAGGCATTTTTAGGTACAATTCACTTGATTTATTTAAGACATGACATGGATCACAGTTTAGATGTGCCTCTTTCTTCCTATTGACTATGAAAAGAGTTCATGTGAAAATATTGGAAGTAAATATCTGAACTAAAGATACAGCAGGGGGAAAATGCCTAAGAGTTTATGAAGTTCTCCCTGGTTATTCTGAAGGCATAGTGCAGAACTCAAAGGTGAAGATGACCAGGAGATTTTCTGATGTATCACAGGGCTTTGGAAGACAATTCATTTGTCTAAATGTTAGTTCAGCAACAATGGAATGTTCTGTGGAAATGGAAAAGACTGTTTTGTAATGGATGGAATTCCTGATCAGGATCAGAAAAATAGTACATAACCCCTTTTCTGCTTTTATTCTCATTCTTTCACTGGCCCTCCAGTTTCAGTGCATCTAAGACTGATAGTGGTACTCTTCCTCAAAAAGAAGAGAAGGAAAGTTGTGGTGAATGTGTTGGGTTTGTGTGTGTGGCAGGGTGTTGGCAGTGAGGGAGGAGGCCACAGAGGTGTTTCCTGTGAGAAGCTTCTAGAAGCTCCCCTGGCTCCAAGTAGGACCCACCTCTGCACCAAGGATAAGCCAATTAGCGATGGTGGCTGAGTCTCTGTGATAACATATTTAAGAACAGGAATCTGAGAGGAAGAGTTGGAGCGAGGGAAATACCTCTGCAAACACCACCATCAGCTGAAGAAAGAAGGAGGAAAGGGGAAGGTGCGTTGAAGCATACTCCCTGCAGCCCATGGTGAGAGGGCAGGCTGCCCCCCTGAAGCCCATGGAGGCCCATGTTGAAGCAGATGCCCATGCAGTCCTGCAGTCCACAGAAAAGACCCACTCTGGAGCAGTGATGGGCAGGAAGTAGAGAAATCGGGAGCAAAGCTGAGTCCAGGAAGAAGGGATGGGTTGCAGGAAGGTGTTTTTAAGATGTGGTTGTATTTTTTCTCACTGTCATACTCTGTTTGACTGGTATATTAGTGGTGGTGTAGGCGATCTGTTGGTCTTGGTCCAACCAGGATCGGGGCGATGTTCAGAATAGCAAAGTCACACCAGTTTGTTGAAGAGCAAATGCCATTGCACTGTGTACAAGCTCCCAATTTATTACCACCTGTTTACATGGGTTAATTTTTACTTTTACATCCTACTGACCTTCAGGTTTTGCCTGTTTATTGCTTACATTCTCACCACACTGGTTTTTTTTACTGCTGTTTTTCACACAGCACGTTTCTACATAATGTTGCCTCAGTTTCCCACAATCATTCTTCTAACCTCAAGGCCAGTTTACATTTTGGTAACCACCAGTTCTTAATTCTCACATCTCCCCCTTCTTTGTTTTATAGCTTCGTTTCCATGGCGATCATTACAATCAGTCTCAGTTTGGCCTTCCTCACTGTGGACAGGAGGTGTCATACACATCGCAGGATGGCAAATCATGTAAAACAAATCAATTGTCCCAGACCTGCTAAACCCCACATCCGTAGGTTCAAACCTGCAATTTAATGCCAAGGGTTGAATCATGATAAACTTTTGCCTAGCTCTCTCATGATGTCATCATGTGTTAATTTCAAGGATGCCAATCAAACTCAGACATCAGAGTGAAAAGATTAGGCTGATTTCACTACCAATAATTAAAGGATATAACTAAGTACTACAAAAATAAGCAGTTATACACTTACTTATTACTATGTATAATTAAACGATGAAAATGCACCTAATCATTACTAGACAATGGGATACTAATATCCAGATCAGCAATCAGTGGGGAACCCCAGTTGCAGTGAGGATTTGGAGTACCTTTCCCTGCAAGTGGGAAGTCCTACGCGATGCATCCATCCGTAGGTGAGGCATCCAAAGTCACAGCAAGCAGGTCCAGTCTCATATATCCAAATCAGCAAGACAAAATAGCTTGCACTTTTCTTTGGGTGGAAACATCTGGTTTCATCCTTCTGTTGGATTCCACCCAGAGCCTGGCCAGGGCTCATGGGGGAAAACCAAGGGAGTTTCTAACAAGGTCAAACACTGGGGTTCTTAGTCTTTAACACTGCTAAACAGAGAAAGTTGGATACATATTCTTACAGTATTTCATCCTTATTAATAACTACATTTTGTCTAAGCTACTGTCACGTCCCACTCAGGTGATGGAGACAAGTGACTCAGATTCGCAAATCCCCAATGGAGCAGACCACAAGTCTCCAAGTCCAAGCATTTATTAACTACCCACAATGTACTAAATGAACACACGATAATTGACTATGTATATAGCAAGTTGTGGCAAGCAATACAATATGCCTTGCATTTCTTAATGGAAAAAGGAAAAGAGGGAGATAGAGGGAATGGAGAAATACAGATCACCGGTCTGGGTTCCTGCGCTGATCCTGCCGGAGAGGGTTCCAGGAGGTGGCTGTCTTTTTTGCTTGCATCTGCTTCTTCACTTCACTGCTCTCTCCAGGGCCCTCCCTTTTCTTCCCGCCTCTGGATTTATACACATTTTCCTTGGGTCCGTCCCCTAGGTTGACCCACATACCTACGTATCCCATTTACAGGGAGGGGTAAAGTGTTTCATGGGATAATGTAATTAGCATGAACTTGTTAGTCTTCGTTAGCATATTGAGGGGTGTTTAATATGCCTTTCATGGATAGTGAAGCAAAGGCCATTCACCGGACAGATGGCCCTTGAAATTTGCCCAGGTGCCCCAGAGCGGGGCTGTCCTGTCTCCACAGAGCTCTCTTCTCTAGCTGCATCTTGTGTTATTCGGACAGTGTTATCAGCTTTGACCTCCACAGAACGCACCCTGTGACTCTTAGTTTTGTCTTATGAGTGTTTGAGGCATTTCTTCAATCAGCCTCAACTCTGGCTTTCTCAGGCTGTTTTTCTTAGTTTCTCACAGGCCTGGTTTCTCGTCTCTCACAGCTATATCTTTCACAAGTGACTAGTAAGACCATATATTTTGTTAATGAACAAATACTAAAAATTAATGCTAATGGTAGTACAGATTTTACTAAGTAACAAATACTAATAACGTATAATGTTTAGTTATAAAGTTTATCCATAAGTCAACTTGTTTCAGGCCTATTATTCAGGCCTTAGCACTACAAATTCAGATCTACATCTTAAATGAAAAATTACTGTAAGCTTATGGCTAGATACTTTGGTTGTACATAGATAACTAAAATATTGAGGATCTATGATGATGATCTGATATCGGCTAGTACTATTGCTTCTGTTAGAATTGATGGAGTACAGTTTTAAATAGCAATGAAGTACACAGTAGTGGAAAATTGGCACAGAACCTACAAGCATTTCCTCTTATTCATGCCTCTTCTCCAGCCAACAAAATATATGGATGAGTTGCACAGATGGTCTAAAATACAGATGCTGTTGTGGCTGCACACATGCACCTCCTTCTCCTGTGGACAGACACACTAGGGGACATCATCATACATTGCTATATTGGCAACATTCAAATGATATGACTGATTCTCTATGTCTCAAGGAGGAAGCTAAGCTCCTCCAGTCCATTGTGTGTCATTATTGCTACTGGTATATCGGGATACCACCACTGCCGCTGTGTCTTCTGCCTTCTGTTGTAGTTGTTTTAGACTTGTCCAAGTGATAGCTGCAGTTGCTGAGTTCCTAGAGAAATGTAGTCTGCGTGTTGATTCTTGCATCGTCACTTGAGGGGTCTGTGGCATCGAGTTCGAGGGTAGATCCTTCCAGCTCATGATATGGCTTGACTTTCCTTGCTGGTATCCACCAAGGACCTGTGGTTGATAAAACTCAAGCATAGTCCTGTCCCCACAGCAGCAGATCTACTGGTCCTCTCCACGTTGGGTCTCCTTTGGGATCCTTATACAAGAGTCATCGTTTAATTATAAAGTCTGTTGTGGTGTTAAAATGACATTCTGCTGCTGCCAAGGCAAAATAATTTCTGTTTTAAAAATTAAGAGTATATAAAGCCATTGCCAGCTGATTATGTGGTGTGTCCAGAGAATTCCCCCTTCTTTGTTTTAAAACCAAGGCTTTTAGCGCTGCATGTACACATTTGACTATTGCGTGTCCTGTGGGGTTATGAGGAATACCCGTCTTATGCCGAATGCCCCATTGCTGCAAAAATACTTGTAAGTCAGCCACTTTCTCTAAAATCCACTGTCATTCTCCAGGTTTCTTGACAGGCCATATCAGATTCTTCCAAGCTGTTGTGGTTGGCTTTAAAACTCCTACATCTAATAAATCTTTAATTGTCTATGATATCTCTTAGGGTTTAACTCCAAATTGATAATGACCGTCAGAAAGTTTTAAAGTTAGTCCTTTTAGAATGTCTATAGCTATTATATATTCAGGAGTGGGGACAATCATGACTAAATACAATTTTCCTGGGAGGTTTCCTATTTTAATTTCTATTAGTGTTTGTACAGCTTCAATTTGTTTTCCTCACAAACCTGTGATAATTATAGGTTGTCATTTAAATTTCCTGGGATTCCCATATATTAAGGAAGCCTCTGCTTCAGTGTCAACCAGGGCTTTTACAGTTCATGGGGACCATAATATTGATTCACCTCCCTTGCCTCCTGCAAAGGTTACAAGTCAGAAAACAGTGCCCAATCCTCTTTCACACCCCAAACTGTTGATCCACCCATGGGGGCCCTCTGTGAGCATATTAAGGGTCCCATTGAGGTTCAAGAAGAGGTGCTGTAGGCTGAGTTGTACCTGCATCCTTAGTTTTAGAACTCTGCACTCTCTTGCTAGGTTTATCCAGCCCTCTCTGTGTATATATTCATCAGAGCTTGTCAGTTGGAACACCATCAATTATTTTTTTCATGAGACATGCCATCTTTTAACAAAGCCATAAACATTTCCTTACAAGTACTCCTGTTTTCATTGCCTTTAGGACTGTCTTGAGTGTCTCGATTCCCTGCACTCCCCTGGGGGTCCCACTCTCCAAGGTCACCCAGTTGCTGTATTTTTTCTATCACATTACAAAGGGGATTTTCTATCTTCTTAATCAAAAGAGTCATAATTACAGTTTTACATGCCAGTTGGGCAGCCTTAATCAGTTTATTTCTCATGGTGACTGACAAAGGATGCCACATCATAGTGTCAGTATCTTCTATAAAAGCTGCTGCTTTTGGTGTTTGGGGGAGGTGGAATGGACAGGTGCGGGCCAGGGGCACGGTGACCACTCTACTGAAAAAGCTTCGGCAAAGAGCTGCGCCTCGTGGCCCTCAGTACCTACATGTTGGCAAGCTTTCAGATATTCACCTGGGTTTTACCCCTGAGTGGTGCAAGCACCGCTTGACAGTCAGTATTAGCACTGTCATATGACAGCTGTAATATCAGAGCTATGGCTGCCTCAGGGTTATCTACCTGTGAAGAGATCACCACCTGTGAACAATCTACAAATTGCCAATATGACTCCTGAGACCCTTGTCAGATGGTTGGAAAGGAACTTATTTTGATTTCCCCATCAGGTATCTTTTTCCATGCTAGTAAAGCAGCTTGGGAGGCCTGGGTAAACAAGCACCAATCTTGCCAGGCTTGCACAAGGGGGTCTCTATACTGTCCTTTGCCAACCAACATGTCATAGCCTATTGGCGTACCATCAGCCAATTTTTTCATAGATTGTACTGTACAAAGTTGTGAAAACTCAGTTTTCCAGATAGAATACTGTGCCGACATTAATACCGTTTCTATGAGTGCCATCCTATCCCATGGGATGAATTGATACCCATGAGCAATGGCCTCCAGTATACCTGCTATAAATGAATTTAGAAGTCTGTTCTCATTAATGCTTTTACGTACTTCTTAAAAAACCTGGTGTGGCAGGGGCTCGTGCTGCAGCTGCTGGTTGGATCTTAAAATTACCAGAAACGCCACAGGATCTCCATTGCTCACTGCCTTCTTAAGACATGTCTCTATCCTAGAATCTCCTCCTTGAATCTCTACCGGGAATCCCTCCAGTGGGGGAGGTGGAAAATCAGAATGTACAGATTGTAATTCCTCATCTTTAACCTTTTCATACCCACTGCTTCTGCCAGGGGAGTAGTAGGAGTTAGTTCTTTCTCCTGTTGGAGTGACATACCAACAGGTTCTGGTATTTCTCCTATCAGTGGGTGTAAAGCCATGTAAATCACTCGCAATGTAAGGAAGACAGATGCTGGCAATGTGCTCTCTAGGTCTTCATTAGTTTTAAACTACTGTTCGACCTTCCACCACAATGCTAAAATAAAAGTTCCGTTGGCCGGGAACCATGTACAATACTTAAAGATAAAGCGCAGTAACTCATACCGTTGGTCATCTGTTACTGAATATCAGGCAGTCTTCAATAACTGCTTTAAAACTTGTATATAGTGCTTTTGTTACTTAGAAACCCTGACCCCATGATTTACGAGGAAAAGAGAAAAAGAGTAAGAAAAATATCTCTTATGATTTAAGAGAAAGAGAAGAAAGACTGTATGATAGCAGCTTCCCACAGTCAGGTGCTGCTGCCTGGCACCCACAAGATAAGAGAAAGAAACCAGCAGCTTCCCGCAACCAGGCGCTGCTGTCCAGTAGTTAAAGAAAAGAACCCTTCCGTAGTTCCGTATGCCGGCAGCTTTCCCAAAGCTGAGCACTGCTGTCTGGTACTTACCAATGAAATGAATCAAGTCCAGACACCACTTTCGTCCTTCACATACAAGCATGCTGCCATCTCCTTTAATTTTCCATACAGCTCACACAGGGCACCATTTGTTGGTCTCAGTCCAGCCGGGATCAGGGGCATGCACAGAAGAATAACAAACTCACACCAGTTTGTTGAAGAGCAAATGCCACTGTACTGTGTACAAGCTCCCAATTTACTACCACCTGTTTACATGGGTTCAGTTTTACTTTTACATCCTACTGACATTCAGGTTTTGCCTGCTTATTGCTTACATGATCACCACATTCTGCAGGTGGTGTTTTTTACTGCTGTTTTTCACACAACACGTTTCTACATAATGTTGCCTCAGTTTCCCACAATCATTCTTCTAACCTCAAGGTCAGTTTACATTTTGCTAGCCACCAATTTTTAATTCCCACAGTGATGTTCAAATTAAATTGATGTTCTTTTCCTTTCCCAATCAAATCTGTCTTTTGCTTATGACCAGAATTGGTAAGTCATCCCTCTCTGTCCTTGTCTCCATCTCAGAGCCCTTTGTTTTATTTTTCTTCTCACCGTTCCTGAGGGGGAAGGAGAGATCGAGTGTCCGAGTGGTGCTCAGTTGCCCTCTAGGCTTAAACCATGACAGTGAGTCTTCAGTTTTTGGAGATCTTCAGCAGGAGGAGTATGGTGGTGATAGTGATGGCAATGGTTTCTTTCTTATCATCCTATGGTCTTCTTGGGATAATCTTTCACATTTTACAGCATGCCCTATACCTTGTTTTTTATTGGCTGATCTGCAGTTCCATGTTATACCTGAATTTATATGATGCGTGTTGTCTATTTTCTCTTTTCTCTTTGTCCTTAAAAAAAAACAATTTTACTCAGCTCCCAAGTTTGTATTCCTTTAAAAAACGGTAATTGAGCATGGGTGATTAGTTTATAGCCCTGAAGCCTCTGTTTTCATCCTGTGCCCATGCTTTTGAAGCCTCTGCAGTCATTCTGTG
This sequence comes from Athene noctua, assembly GCF_965140245.1. NCBI lineage: Eukaryota > Metazoa > Chordata > Aves > Strigiformes > Strigidae > Athene > Athene noctua. The sequence continues at coordinate 216,445,192 of NC_134037.1, forward strand.
ATTGCACTCCTCTACACTGCATCATTATCCTGGAGTCACTGTTTGTGCTACACAGAAGAGTACTATTTATTTATCAATTAATTACAGAGCTATATCAAAAGTAATATAACAATGTGTTACACCACACAGCCATTGAAAGCTAAGCAAAACTAAAATGAATTAAGCAAAAACTCATTAGTCTTCTGCTTGTTAGACCATGGCTGTTATTGATAAAAAAGGTAAAAAGAGCTCCGGGATCTTTCACAAATTAGGCAAATCACAGCTTGTAAATTCATTTGGGAACATGCAGCTGAATACAGATCTGTTGCCTGCTACTAGTAATGGTAATCCAGATTTACTAGTCTGTAGAGGTACAACAGCTTCCTATTGGTTTATGTTCTTTTTCTTATAAAACTGGAGTAGCAAAAACCTCTCTTTATGTTTCTTTTTTCCACCCTTCTCCCCCCTGACCACAACATCAACTCTGAAGTAACGTGACATACATTTTTCTGCTGTAAACAAGACAGATATAACCTAAAAATTATTTATACATTTTATGCCTTTATTTCTGGTTTGCTTTTTTTGCCTCTATATTATTTTTCTCTTTTGTTACAAACCCACTCTTCACCTATCCTTACAATTTTTTTGTACACTCTCAAAGCATGCAAAGATGGCTTGCAAAAGAGGTTTTGGAAGTCTGATATCTTGCTTATTTCATCCTTACATAGATGATCAAAGATTTCAGAATATTTTCTTGCTGTGCTAGGTTGTATACTGAAACCAGAAGTGGTTATAAGAGCTCTAAGGTTTTTTTATGCATTTCCTAGTCCAGGGGAAAAAAAAAAAAAAAAAAAAAAAAAAAAAAAAAGCACCTTGAAATAATTTTGTATAAATATTTGGGAAATAAAGCAAAATAAAGAAGAAAGTCTGGCACTTTGTAAGTTTTTCCTGGAATTTAAGAATTGTTTTGGCAGTTAATGGAAACTTGCAAAGTAAGCTGTTTTCCTTTGGTTTTCTGACAGATTTAACCTTCTGAAACAGCTGCTGTGAGTATTTTAAAATGTCCCTTCTAGTGTAGTATTCCAAACCAGACCAACACGTAGCACTGGATTAAATAAGACAGCATTCTGTGACTTTCAGGACTCAGAAACCAGATAATACATACATAACGCTTGCTTAGTCCAAGTTGCATTAGAAGTTTGAGTAACCTGATGAAAGTCGGTGGAGTGAAATTAACTAAAATTCAAGACACCACTGTGCAAATAGCTTTTGTTTCACAACATATGTTTTATTGGTGACCAGGTTTCAGCTGGGATAGAGTTAATTTTCTTCCTAGTAGCTGGTACAGTGCTTTGTTTTGGATTTAGTATGAGAATAATGTTGATAACACCCTGAAGTATTAGCTGTTGCTAAGTAGCGTCTATCCTAAGTCAAGGATTTTTCAGTTTCCCATGCTCTGCTAGTGAGGAGGTGCACAAGAAGCTGGGAGGGAGAATAGCCAGGACAGCTGACCCAAACTAGCCAGAAGGATATTCCATGCCATAGAAAGTCATGCTCGGTATATAAACTAAAGGGAGTTGGCTGGGAGGGGCCAGTCACTGCTCAGGGGGTGGTTGGGCATCGGTCAGTGGGTGGCAAGCAACTGCATTGTGCATCTCTTGTATTTCTTGGGTTTTATTTCTCTCTCTTTTTTGTTATATTTATTTTAATTGCTATTATTATCATTGTTATTATTATAATATTTTATTTCAGTTATTAAATTGTTCTTAACACACACAAGTTATTGTGTTGGTTTTTTTCTGATTCTCTTCCCTGTCCCACCGGGGCAGGGATGAGGAGTGAGGCACCAGCTGCGTGGTGCTTAGAGTTCTGCTCAGGTTAAACCACAACACATGGGTAAGATGGGGCTGCTGAAGAGACTGCTCATTTTGGCTTTCCTCATTTTAGATCACCCCTAACCAATCTGGAGGTTAACAGGAAAAACGTAGTTTAAAGAAATGGCACATAATCTAACTTCTGCTCTGGACTCTCATAATGCATCCTCACACATCACTGAACTGCTGAAAAGCAGTGATGAAAACACTGCATGGATTTCTTGCGCATTTCAGACGTTGCTCTCCTATAATCAAGGCTAAAGTTTCCATGTCCACCTGAACTGGATTTACAGCTTTTCTGTACACAGTGATACTGTAGCTTGATAAAACATACAGCAAGTAAAATAAAAGTTTAATCTTGTTCTACTATTCATCTCAATAGCTCCATGGAAATCAACAGTGGTATTTGTGTAAATAAAGCAAGGAAACAGCTCCTCATACATTAAAATTTTCTCCATAAATATCACAAGTTAAGAATATTTTATCCACACTGAAGTTTTGATAAGTACATTTGTAACGATTAGAGCTTTATGTATAAATATCTCAGTCACATAAAGAAAAAGTTACATAAATAAAAAGTTCATTATCTCTACTTCAAAGAAAAAATAGCCAATTAAACTTAATTAACAATATTCAGTTATATATGTGTCTTTGGGCATACAGACTAACTGTGTTGTGAGGAGTTGCTGAAATACTATATATCAAAACACAGAAATCTTGCAAATTGACTTCTGTACTGCTCAAAGGTTATTCACAGGAAACCTGGTACATTCGAATGGCTACGTAATCACTGCATATACGAAATAGGTGTGTGCATTTGTGAACTGACAAACGTTATTCCACCATTACTGAAAGCACAGCTGAAAAATATTGACTTTACCCAAGAACTAATGGATCTGATCTTATGAATACAGTTTACTTCCTTCAAGGATTACATTACTCACCTTGGCTATTTTTCTTAAGACAAGCATAAAACATTCCTTTTGAACAGGCATTTCTATGACTTGTACTAGTTAAAATATTTAAGAATATAGTTAATATTTTAAATTTGTAGTTATGTATTTTTACATTTTTGATTTCCATACAATTAAAAACAGGGCTACTTTTTCTACTACAATTTTTCAAAGATTGCTGCTTGGCACAAATAAATGGAATATAGACTTTAATTAATTAATGAGTGACAGGTATTTAGACTGGAGCAAACATCCAGGAGGCAAGAGAAAGTCTGAGTGTTTGAAGAACACAGTTTATTGTTTTTAAAAGTACACTGAAACTCTAAAGAAAATTAAAACCTTGATTATTTTTAGGTTTCTGTGTTGAAAAGCCTGAACAACCAGTCTTCAAGACTAGTCAGAAAGAAACAAAGATATTACTAGCTTTTCATTGATTATTTTTTTTCTTTCTGCAAAATCCTTTTGGTGTCTTTGTTCACATACGATATCCCAGAATATACCTTTCTGTTAATGCTGCAGATACCACAGACTGCAATGAGACTTCTCTTCCCTGCAAAGACAAATTATAGGATATTGTAAGTGAACCAAAAATACATATATTTAACATATATTGCTAAAAACTTCCTCCCATATACTGGATACTGTTATCTCATTAGCAGCTAGTTGCATTGACCAGTGCTTTAATCTCTCCTTAATGCAGTTTTATTTCTCATTGTTTTGTTTTACTAGCAAAAATTCTTTAAAGTCAATAAGGAACTGAGAATTCAGAAAAGTAGGATTTATTTTAATTACCTTAGCTATGCTCATGACAGACACACAGACACATTCTGCAGATGTAAACCAGGAGACAATTAGGAGAAGAGTATTCTATTACTTCACAATCTAATTCTGAAATTGATAGAGAAATAAAATAAGGTATATTATATCTCTTGTTCTCTTTAGTCTGTCTTGTCACAAACAAGACCTTGACTTTGACCTCTTGTCCTTAACTTTTCCCAGCTTGCTAAAGGATTTGCATTTCCCCTGAATTCTAATCATAGAACGGTTTGGGTTGGAAGGGACCTTAAACATCATCATTCCCAAACAACCTGCCATGGGCAGGGAAAACTTTCACTAGACCAGGCTGAATAAAGCCCCATCCAACCTGGCATTGAATGTTTCCAGTCAGGGGGCATCCACAACCTCTCTGGACAACCTGTTTCAGTGCCTCACCATATCCACAATGAAGAACTTCCTTACACCTATTCTAAATCTGTATTTGTACATGAGATTATTTGATCCATGTTCAAGACCTTGAACTTCATGATGTTTGCACAGGGCCACCTCTCAAGCCTGTCGGGGTCCTTCTGGATGGATCCCTTCCCTCCAGTGTGTTGACAGCATGTCACAGCTTGGTGTTCTGAGCAAACTTGCTGAGTGTGCACTCAATCCCACAGTCCATGTCGCGGACAAAGAGGTTAAACAGCACTGGTCTCAATACCAACCCTTGAGGAACTCTACAAATCAGTACTCTCCACTTAGACATTAACCCGTTGGCCACCAAATCTGTCAGGCATGATATATCCTTAGTGAAGCCATGTTGGCTGTCACCAATCACCTCCTTATTTCCATGTGCCCTAGCACAGTTTCCAGAGAATCCTCTCCATGGTCTTGCTGGGCACAGATGTGAGACTGGCTTGTAGTTCCACAGGTTTTATTTTTTTCCCTTTTTAAAAAAATAAGGTTTATGTTTCCCCTTTTAAGGTCAGTGGGAACTTACCAGACTGCCACAACTTCTCAGATATGATGGATAGTGCCTTATCCACTTCAGCTGCCAGTTCCCTCAGGACTCACAGAGGCACTTCATCAGGTGCCATGGACTTGTGCACCTTCCAGTTCCTTAGATGGTCTCAAACCTGATCTTATCCTATGGTGGGCAGTTCTTCATTCTCCCAGGTCTCTCCTTTGCCTTCTGTGACTTGAGCAGTGTGGCTGGAGCACTTGCTGGTGAAGACTGAGGCAAAAAAGTTATTGAGTACCTCAGCCTTCCCCATTTCCGGAGAAGGTCTCCCATTTCATTCTAGAGAGAGCCCACATTTTCCCTAGTCGTATTTTTATCACTGATGTACCTACAGAAGCTTTTCTTGTTGTCCTTGATGTTTCTGGCCAGTTTAAATTCTACCAGGGTTTTGGCTTTCCTAACCTGATCCCTGGCTGCTTGAACAATTTCTCTGTATTCCTCCCAGGCTATCTGTCTTTGCTTCCACTCTTTGTAACCTTCCTTTTTGTGTTGGAGTTTATTCATGCACACCTCCTGGTGTTTTTACTTGACTTCCTCTTTGTTGGGGTGCAGCATTCCTGAGCTTGGAGGAAGTGATCCTTGAATAATAACTAGCTTTTTGGGCCCCTCTTCCCTCCAGGGCTTTATCCCATGCTACACTACCAAGCAGATTCCCAAAAAGACCAAAGTCTGATCTCCTGATGGCCAGGGTAGTGAACTTGCTGTTCACCCTCCTTGCTGCCCTAAGGATCTTGGTCTCCAGCGTTTTACGGTCACTGCAGCCAAGGCTGCCCTTGAGCTTCACATTCCCCACTAGCCCCTCCTTGTTTGTTGAGAACATAGTACCTCTCCTCAGGAATGTTGCTGTTACAGCAATCTTCCTGTAACACTTCCATTTAGTGCCATCTTAATATTTATGTCTTCATTTTTAAAATTATATTTTAATTTGTCCAAACTTATTCAGTCTCTACTTTTAGTTGTAACATATTCTCTTTTTTATCTTGAAGACTTAATTCCCATTTCATTCTTTTACTCATGTATTTTCTATTTTGAATTCCATTACTGACGAAAACAAGATTTTATTATTTTGTTTTCCCAGAAACTTGCCTATGTCAAGGACAGATGTGTGGAGCCCTTCAATTACTTTTTCTCTTTGTAACACAAGCAGGTATGTTTTCTTTTTCTAGAAAAAGCTGTTTACCAGCTCAAGCTCTTTCAGGGCAGCATTCCTAAGCATGATGTAGAAGTCTTCTAGATAAAAGAATTCCACATAACCTAAAAAATTCCTGAATCTCATGGTAGCTTCAGTCTTGTGTAAAAAGATATTCTGAGTACTATGTGCTATTTCAATAGCTGGCAAAGAAAGATTCAGGTTCCAGCTGAAGCTGGAAGTTTTAAAGTCTAGTCAGTGATAGTCACCTAGGTTTCTTAAGTACCAGGATATGCCATGAAAACATGATTTCATTCTTTAATGAGATTACAGCTATGTGTGACTGAAAAAACTGTACATGTGCAGTATACATAAAGTTTTTTAAGATCTGCAATTTTATACCCCGCGACATGAAGATTAAAATATGAAATACTGTACAGCACTGATAAATTTTCCATTAACTATGCACATTTAATGGCAGATTGGAAAAATGTCAGGAAATTATTCAGATACAGAGTGTATCATAATGAATATGCACAGCAAACCTCAATTTCCACATTTCCAACCTTTTGAGTCTTTGATTTTGCAAACTATATAACACTCTTCTAACTAAGAGGAAGTGAATGTTGATGGGGAGACAAGGGCAACATCAAGTTTATACTCTGAATTTCTTTTTCATTAGTATTATTTTTATGCTTCTTTCAAAGCTGCAGCATTCAAAATATGAGTAGGTAAAAGTTCTTCAGAAGACCTGGTTAGAACTTACCCAGTATAACAAAAAAGTGCATCTATTCTGTAGTAAAGTCTTTGCCAAAAGACTAGCTTAAGTAGATATACCAGCTAGAATGGGAGCAACTGCTAAACCTGATAGTATAAAATTCACATACATACAAAGACTAGATAGTTAGCCTAAAATTATCTGAATACATAGATTCAGTTATCAAGAAGTGAAATTGGTGAGGTGTCCTGAGATTCCATTGTCAACAACTAGAGGCCCAAGGGTCTGGGAAATCTGTCTGTGCCCCAGGTTTGACTAAGGTGAATTTTTGGGCAATTTCACGCTCTCTGCTATAAACTGTAGCCTGGGAAGTCTGAAACAATTCACAAGATCTGGGGAGTCATGACAGAAAATATAGCTGAACTACCTTGGAAACCTCTTGCAATTGTCCAGGAAAAATGTCCTTTTTTATCAATTTTAGCACAGGATACAGAATTTTAATACCATCTAGTTCATTGCAACATAAAAAAAAATGTTTGGATTCAGTTGAGAGTGAAGTTAAATATTGAAAAAAATCCATTTCTATAAATCTGAAATCCTTTTAGACAAATTCTCTGGTTAAATCTCCTTTAAAATACTGCTTTCATCTTTTTTCCTGTTAATATTAATAATTTTAAGTTTTGTGTAAGTGGCTATAGAATAAAATAAGCCTTCCTGTAAGGGACTGTGTGAGCTTTTTATCTTGGCGTTGCTGTTGCACCATTACCATCTCCTGAGCCACGGGGTGATTTAAGTGTTGGACTGTGTCAGCTGCCTGTTTCAACACTGCACCACTGCCTAAACTGGGCCTCAACATCCCATTGCTGTGAAGAGGTATGCCCTGAAGAGGACAAAAATACCCTTAAAAAAACAACAGTGTCTCCCCGTAGCTGGAACAATGACATCTTTCGTAACATCTACCAAGCTGTGCGTGCACGCAAGGCTGGGGGAAGAAGTTGGGGTTAGGAGGATGTGTGGAAGCTGAAGTGTCACTGCCTGAGCCTCCCACTCCCAGGTACAACACCTGGGCATGTGCACATGGAGGAACATGAAGTGGCGAATATGATAACGATTTCTGTGGAAATAGGTGGACTGATTGTGGGGACTGGGATGATAAAAGGACTGCGTGCTCTTCTCTTGAGGGATCCCCCATCACCTGCACCAAGACTGAACCAGTGAGATGCTGCTGGATTCGTGGTGGTGGTAACTGAGCTTGCTGCATCTCTTCCATGACCTTTTCTGTTTTCATCTGTCGTACTGCTATTACCTCTTTTTATGGCAATAAAGTTTTGAAAGGTTGTATGGCATTTGACCTCCTTTGTCTTAATCTCGCTCTTGGGATCATATTGAAACCTCCCCCGACACTGGATCGGGACAGTTCCTGATTAATTAACCTTATTTGAGAGCTTTAGTTTAGCAGAAGTGCTACATGTCTGTTTCACTTAGACACTAGTCTCAATGTATTTTTAATTTGCATGACACTTTTTTGATATTTACTGTCTAAATAAATAATCCCATTAATAATATAAAAGAAACATAGTTTGAAATATTTTATCAAGTGCTACTCTACAAAAATGATCACATTTAAAGTAAAAAAATAAAGAAGTCAATTTAAATGAAACCTCAAAAACATAGTTCTTTTTCCTTTCTCCTGTAAGATAGTTTTTATATCACTAATTTGAAAGGAGTTAGTCTTGAATTACACCAGTATGTAAGAAGAACCATGATATGTGTACAGAATATGACAGGAACCCGATATCCTGCAGGCGAAACAGAGTAAAGCTTTTTGATATGGTAATAAAGAAATGAACACCTTTCTAGTCTTCTCAGTCCGGAAGGTAAAAGTAGAGAAAATAAAGTGAGGAATGACAGATGCCTAACAAGAAGTTTGATTCAATCTAGAAAAGTCAATTCCAGTGTCTACCAATCAAAAAAAGTATTTTCATTTTAGGGTAATCAGTGATACACAGGGAGCAATCCATTGTGTGAAAAGTATGCTATGTTATGGTGTATCAATCTAGTAGCATAAATAAGATGATTTGAAAGGGAAAGATAAAACAGAACATGTCATCTCTGTGTCACTGTTCCTCTCACCCTGTTTTTTCTCTCTTCCTCTTCAGTTCAAGAAGGTTATGTGGGGAATTTACCCTACTCAGACTCAAGGTCAATCTTACCAAACCTTGTTGAATCTTACAAGTCTCTCTGCATTCTTTTCTGTTGAAGGATTAAGTGAAAATAGCTTATCATTGTTTACACTCTTGAGTGTTTTCTTTGTAACTGAGGAACCCATTGAGAAGTAGGTGAAGTGGAAGTAGTCTTCGAAGGTATCCAGAAAGAAAGATCTCATTTACCTAAGACCAGTTCTTAAGACAACAATATTCAATTTCAGGTGCTAAAAATGCATTTGAAAATAATTCATCTGGGCTTTGAATTTTCTCTAAAAAACGATAGAGATCATCTAGTCTGTATTTTTTGCAATGAACTGGATACATATATAGTTATTGCATTTTATATGTAAAATGTAATACTCCAGCCTGCATATAATTTTGTACTTGTCATTCAGACAGAAATATTTTGTTTTAAATGGAAGAGGATGTCTTTATGTAGAATAAATAATGCATTGATCATAGTTCTTCTTTGTAATAAAATCTTAGTGTCAACAGAAAACTTTTTTTTTTTTTTTTTTTTTTTTTTTAAGAGCAACCTGAATTTGGTCATTCAGATTTCTTGCTTAATCTTTAAAAGGGTTAGTAGCTAAGATGAGAAAAACATGTGGTCTGCTGGATATTTTAATCTTCGGCGTCCTTACTATCTTCCTATAATTCCGTCATCATTTATACTATAAATACTATCTTTCAAGGTTTACTACACTATTTTCAAAACAGAGACTTACCCTGAAGACTGTCAGTTCTGAAAGAACTAACGAAATGCTAATTAAAAACAAAAAGCAAACAGTTTGTATGATGCATAACTGTTCTATCAAAACATTTGAAACGGGAAACAAAGTGCAACAATACTCACTACTTTGGCAGGAAAAATTGCGGGGAACTCACCTCCTGGATATTTGAAATTACTCATATTTTTTCTTTTTTCCTTTTTTTCTCTCTCTTTTTTTTTTTTTTTTCCACTTTAGCAGTGGTCCAGATCTTATACAAGTGCATTTATTATGGAAATGTCTCCTCCCAATAATAAATTATATTTTTATGCCTCACAATTTAAACAAATAGCAGTGTGGACAATCGGAAAAAATAAATCTGAACTTGGGTCCACAGCAAGCCATATTAATATTAGATTCCTTCTGGGTTTTCTGTAGTTTTACAGAGATTACTTACAGCAAGGTTGTTTGCACAAATAGAGGGGAAATTGCAGATGCTGTATTTAGAGGAGTATTTGAGTTGCACTCTCACTCCCTCAGTGACTCATCAGCTGGAGCAAATATGTCCCGAGGGGATAATGGGAGAGATGTAGATATTATTGTCTTATTCTAGTCTGCAAAGTGAGACAACAAGACAAGGTGTAGCTGCCTATGCTCCATCTCAGGATGTCTGCTACTGCTGGATAGCTGCTTCATGCACAACTCTTGCTCACAAACAAAGCATAACAGTATATGATTTTAGCAAAACAGGTAACATGTATTTTCAAATACAGGATTACAGAACCACAAAATCATTCAGGCTGGAAAAGACCCTTAGGATCACCTAGTCCAACCATCAGCCCTACTCTACAAAGTTCTCCTCTACACCATATCCCCCAACATCTCATCCAAACGACCCTTAAACACATCCAGGGATGGTGACTCCACCACCTCCCTGGGCAGCCTATTCCACTGTCTGACCACTCTTTCTGTGAAATTTTTTTTCCTAATGTCCAGTCTGAACTGACCCTGAATATATACAAACAATTAATAACTGCATTGACATAATAAGTGATTCATAGACATCCAGAAGAAGATTAATAACAATATATTTCATATTCTATGTATGTAAGTACTTAATCTAGAAGACCTGATGTAACATGTAACTTTTTAAAATTACATCTTAGCATGTAAATTGTTGCTCAGTACTAGTAAATATAGAATCAAGACTTCCTAAAAGGGCATGTAGTGATAGAACAAAGGCTAATGAATTTAAACTGAACAAGGGCAGATTTAGATTAGATATAAGTAAGAAAGCTTTTACTGTGAGGGTCGTGAGACACTGGAACAGGTTACCCAGGGAGGTTGTGGCTGCCCCATCCCTGGCAGTGTTCAAGGCCAGGTTGGATGGGGCTCTGAGCAACCTGGTCTAGTGGAAGGTGTCCCTGCCCATGGCAGGGGGGTTGGAACCAGATGATCCTGAAGGTCCCTTCCAACCCAAACCATTCTATGATTCTGTGATTCTATAATTAAAAGAGTCATTTAATCAAAATAAATTCCTGCAATTTATCCACTATCTACTTGCTATTAGGGTGGCAACTTACAGAATTTTACTTCTTTTATCAGTTGTTTATACTTCAACCAAGTGCTTTTTAAACTCCAGAAATTACTTTGCCATTTGTGCAAATACATTTAAATCCAGCTATATGATAAAAAATGAGAACAAATCATATGTGTATAGATTCTGAAAGTGGATAATATAAGTGAGTTTTATATTTACATTTACATATTGTTTTCATAGGAAGTGGGAGACAATTTAACGTATACTGAAGGGAAGAGAAGTTACTTGTCTTCATCTTTTAATGTAAGGAAATGAAAGTTCCAATATTTTTTTCAGGACCATCACTAAGACATTTAAAGATATTGAAAAAAAAGAAGGAAAAAATAATTGAAAGAGTTTTAGGCACATATCTGTCATATCCCACTTGGAGGCTCTCCGCTCCCTGCCCACCCCCACCCCACACCCCAATCCCTTATCTCTTTCTCAGACTTTTTCTCAGTCCCTGTTTCAGGGAGTTACAAGTTGTCTCTCACAGTATGCAAAAAGGCTAACTAAGGAATAGAGTCATTCTAGACTTATTTTTACAGGAAGTGATTTAAATTTGAAATCATTCTCTAGAGATACCTAACTCTCTTTTGTTAGCATAGGGAAGTGTAAATGATCTCAGTTCTTAAATTAAGTACATCAAGTGGTTCTCAATTAAGGCAGGATGAATGTAGACTAAGCTGCCTGGTATATTTCTTTTTGCTTTCTTTTCACTGAACAATCTGTCTGGGTTTCACAAAGGACATTTTCTCCTTAATTCACTGAGGAATGTCATGATCTTGATTCAGTGTGTACTCTCCAGCTCAAACAGTTCTCACAATACATTAGCTGTTCATTGTTGTACAAGGGTTTGGACAAAAAGACAGGAGAAAGTGAAACTGTAAAGGACTTCCAGCTTTTCACTTCTTAAGGATTGATCCAAAATTGCAACATTGCATATTGTTCTTTTTGGTGTGTTATTTTACAGCTTTTAGCTTACTTTGAAAATTATTTTATTTTTCTGTTCCTAGATACCTTGCTAAATATGCTTTTGTGACAAGCGTCTTTCAAAATATTTCTTGCTAGAACTAAATGGGCATTAAGTAGTCTTGATTCAATAATTTCTGAAATAGTCTACACCCCTAAAACTCTTTGACCAAGGGGAACAATCAGCATTTAATTTTGTATTTAAAAATGTTTGTAATTTACTAGAGTGAACCCATTCACAGTTTACTATACAAACCCTTCTGCTTATAACAAGAATTCACTGAGGCCATAGGATATTGATTTTGTATAACATCCAAACTGGTAAACAGCAATGCAAATAAGTAAATAAATAGATACATAAATAACTAAATTCAGGTAGAATTTCCTAATTATAAAATAATTTATCTGGGAATATATTTGACAGACTGAGTACCATTTTATAAGAAAAGTCTGTGATGGATTGACCTTGGCCAGCTGCCAGACACGCACTCAGCTGCTCTCTCACTCCCCTCCTCAACGGGACAAAGGTGAGAAAAAACAATGAAAACATTTATTGTCAAGATAGACAGGGAGATCACTTAGCAACTAACATAATGAGCAAAACAGACTCAACTCGGGGAAATATAATTTAATTTATTGCCAACTAAAATAGAGTAGGATGGTGAGAAACAAAAACTTCCCCCTCTCCCACCAAATCATCTTCTCCTCCCCTGCATCCCTTCTTTTCCCAGGCTGAACTTCCTACTTTCATACCCTCAACACCTCCTCTCAGCTGCTCCTTCCTCTTCACACTTTTCCCCTGCTCCAGTATGGGTCCTCCAGGATAAACCTGTTCTAGCATAGGCTTTCCACAGGCTGCAGTTCCTTCAGGAAATATCCAGCTGCTCCAGTGTGGGATGCTGGATTGGCGGTAGTGTGGATATCTGCTCCAGCATGGTCTCTCCATGGGCAGCAGGGAAATGCCTGCTCTGTTGTCTTCTGCAGGGGCTGCAGGGGAATTTCTCCTCAGCACCTGCAGCACTGCCTCCTCCTCCTTCTCTGACTTTGGTCTGCAGAACTTTCACATCATCTACAGTATCTTTTGGATAATCTGTTGACTAAACATTAGTTTGATATTTACAAATAACTTGCTAGGAACCCTCTGCCCTCCCCCCTCAAGAACTAAAAAACCCACACTCCATGGATTTTCTGTGAATGTCAGGATATCCTCAGTCTTGTCATATGACCTGTATAATCATACTGTGTCTTTACTAACCGGAATACAAAGTGAGATCTTGAGAATCAACTTCACTTAAATGTAAGAATCCTAAAGTCCAAAAAAAACACCCAAACCCCAAAACTTAAGTATCACACTGTAATTGGGATTCTTGTGTATATAAAGGAAGTAAAGTCATAGCATGCTATTTTTACTGGTTTTTCTCCTTTTTAAAAAATGTTCTTAAATGTTACCTATTAATGGAAAAGATTAACTTGGAGTTTGAAGTAAAGTATCTAGCCTGATTTATTACTTCTGTTAAAAAATGTTCTGCATGAACTTTGAACCCAGTTTGAACTTTTTGGTTATCTGTAAAGATCTGTGAGCTGCAAAGCATCACTGGTCTTTAACAGAAGTCAGGTTGAGTGGTTGTAATCTAAAGGAACTTTTGGTTCAAACTACAGTAATATTTGTCCAAAAACTAGGTGTCTAGATTGCCTAGGAAAATATAATCAGTACGAGTTCAATACAGCCTAGATGCGTGTCACAGATACTCTCTCCCTTCAGATAAACCAGGAGGAACGGTGATGTAATCACTATCTCATCCTAGGGGAAGGAAACCACCCTTCCCAAACTCTCTTTAATACTAAGGACTCCTTCAAAGTGTCCTGTAGATTTTAACATTGAAGGTAATATTTGTACCATATTTGCTTACTTTGTCCAAGTTTGATATTAAATTATTGAAAGCCAGTTTGCCCAGATCACCAGTGTATATGAGGTGTGCAGTACACTTTTAGAAGAGCAGAAGATTAAATGAGGGTACCTCAATATTTTTTGTACATTTGTGCATATTTTTGCTAAAACATACCACAGTACACCCCAGATTTCACTAATCGTCCAGACTACAATTCCAGCCATACACCTAAATTGTTGCCTTAGTCAGGACTGACCCTGATAAGGCACTGGGACATTGGTACTAGTCCAGGGCAAGTGGCAGAGTAGACATCAGCAATATGGCTATGAGTGAAAACACCTTAGCTGCCATGAAGTCAAGGCCTATCAGGACAGTGTGCCTGTGTTTGTGTGTGTACGTCTATACTTTTGTATATTATATATAAACAACTTTTGAGTAAAACCCTCTACATTTAAAAAAACCTTTTTAAATTAGTGTCAAACTCTCAGGTATTATAATCATACTCATTTTGAATTATTAATAAAGAAAGATAGGTAAATAAATGTCTGTGAGACTGAACTCTAATTCACCATAATAGACAGGTGCAGAATTTCTTCTGTATGAATTTTAAGCTTGTTTTATTGTCAGCAGTGAAACTCAACTTATTCAAACTTGTCTTTTCAACTTATATAAACTTTGAGATAGTTTCATAGCTCATTATACTTCGTGCTAATTTACAGAATGTAAAATGCAAACTAGGTTTCATACCTTTCTGTTTTCATTTTCTTAACAAGGATCACAATTATTGTTGTGGGCATACTGAATAGATTTCATATGTGTATCCCTATTAAGTGTTTCTTCAAAAAAGAGGATTAATCTCAAGTATGACTTTGTTATTTCGTTAGGTTTATTCAAAATGGATTCCCTTGGGTGTTTTAATGAGAACAAAATGTGCAGGGAGCCACTACACAAGCTGATGCACAAATATTTTAAAATTAGATGCAATTACTATTAGGCACTTGGTTTAGTTTTTTTTCTATCAACCAAAGAGAAGTTGGGAAACACATTGTTATTTATAAATTTTTATCTATAGACAATCTTCAGCAGATAACCTTAAAGAACTACAGGTTAAATAATTGGAAAAAAAGAAAAGGTTTTGAGGAAAACCTCTTTGCAAACAAATAAAATTAAAAACAATATAAATATGTCTGATTAATATAAATCTTGCTTCCACTGTGTTTCTATTTTCATCAGGCAAATGAGGTTTAACTGAACTATATTCCCAATAAGCCAAGACCAGTTTCTAGCAACTGGACTGTTGTCCTTAACCAATGCTAAATTGTTCAAGCTAGGAAATCAATATGAAGAAGTTTCATATTGTTGTCATCCATAAATGACTTAACAGAAAAATGGACAGTGAAGGAGACTGAAAACTATCAGAACTGCTACGCTCAGATGGTTGTGATCAGCACCTTCAAGACCAGCTGGATGCCAGACACTATCAGTGTTACCCAGGAACCCATACTATGTCCAGGACTATTTAACATCTTCATTAATGACCTGGCTGACAGGACAAAGTGCACCCTCAGAAAGTTTGCAGGCACTACAAAACTCAGTGTAGATATGCCAGATGGGTGTGCTGCCATTTAGAGGGACCTGGACAGGCTGGAGAAACGGGCCAACAAGAATGTTATGAAGTTCAACATCAGGTAGTGCCAAGTCCTGTCTTTGGAGAATAATAATAAATATGCATGTATATTAGTCACTCAAAGCCAGTCACATAATTTATTCTATATAAAAACATCTGGCTTATTCAACTCATGAACGAGTCTGTTGAAACTAGAGCTGCAGAATGTGAGAAAGTGAGACTGGAATGAGAATCACAGAATCATAAGATGGTTTCGGTTGGAAGGGACCTTTAAAGATCATCTAGTTCAAGCCCCCCTTCAGTAACATCTTTCACTTGATCAGTTTACTGAAAGCCCCATCCAACATGACCTTGAAGACTGATGGGGCACCCACAACTTCTCTGAGAACCCTATTCTAGTGTCTCACCACCCCCCATCATAAAAATCTCTTCCTTATGTCCATTCTATACCTACCCTCTTTCAGTTAAAAAACACTGCTCCTTGTCCTGTCATTATAGATCCTAATAAAAACTCTTACTCCATCTTTCTTTTAAGACCCCTTTAAGTATTGAAAGACCACAACAAGGTCTCCCTGGAGCCTTCTCTTCTCCAGGCTGAACAAATGAAATATACTATACATGCTGTATATATATATATATATATATATATATATTTCCTAGTAATCACATCAGTTTTTTTGAGGGAACTAATCTGCTTGAACTGAGTAAACAAACATGAATTCTAATAAAAACTAATTAAACAGAATTTCAAAAGCAGCAGAAATGCTAGCTGCTCTCCATTGGGAAAAGCACTAGGCAAAGCATAAATAAAAGATTTAGCTGAATGTTCATTTCAGTCTGATTTTTATAATATGTTCAAAATAAAATAATATTGTAACAGAATGTCATACACATAACAAAATTTCTGTGCTTTTAATTAACACACAGGCAAACTTCATATCTGTTTCAATATTCTTTTTCAATAATAATTCAGAAAGACCTGGATCTGACCTGAGGACGATATGGATGAAATAATAGTAATATATGAGTAATTTTGGCATCTGTGGGTACTGGAAAAAAAAAAAACAAAACAAACAATTGGGAGAATACAATCATGAAGATGACAAAAGCAGTGGAAGTTTGCTCTATATTGTCAGAAAAATATTGGATTCATTGAAACATATATAGGAGAATAACATGACCATGGGTAGATAGTAAAGTGATACTAATAATTTAAGTCAGTGAGGCTGTATTCAGTTATGACAACTGAACTCTGTAAGTTCTGTTTACAAACTGCAACAGTCTTTCGGCATGTTAATTTTTAATTTTAATCATACTCTCTCTTTAAGACATATCCTCCATTTCCAGTTTACTCGTTTTCATGTCAAACTACCAGATCTTTCTTCACTGTATGTTAAAAAACCTTGTATTTTTACGTTAGTATATGTTCTCAAGAGTACTTTTTAGATACAGTAAGATCATTGAAATTAAATGTTTCTTTTTTCAGTTTCTGCAATAGAAAATAAAAGCAAAAATGAAAATTTGAAAGAGAGAAAGAAAAAATTTAAAGAGCTATGTTGAGTGGAAAGTTTCATAATTTAAGTCAAGATTTAAAAATCTAAATTATTGTAAAGCTTGTAGATTGGGTTTGCTTGTGTTTTGTTCTACTGTTGCTATCACCTTGGTTGATCTTAGAACAGATTAATTCCAGACATATCTCCCAATATACTTATGAATTTGAAAGTTGCCCTTTCTAAAGACAGGACAAATTTCAAACAATTCAGTAGAGAATAATGGATCATTAATTCCTCATAAACTTGCTAATTACAAAAGGACTCAGATATATGGCTACCATACATGATGTACTGTGAAAACAGTAGATTTGACTTTGATATCACCTCATAAAAGACAGAAACTTTGTGTCCATATATTTAAATTATTACCCAGGTGGCATATTTCTTTTAGTAAAAACTTAGTAGTTCCTAGCCTTGGGGAAGATAACGAGATATCCAGAGCTTAGTTTTTATATTTTACTTCAGTCAGCACAAATGCACAACATGAACAGACACATCTGACGCCACATGAACTCAATATGTCTTATTCATATCAAGTATTTTTGACATCTGTATTTCTCAGTCTGTTACTGTATTTGCTTATCATCTGAAATGCATATATATGTGTGATGGTCCAGTGAAACCATATTTAATATCTCAAATATCCAGTAAAGAACTTTGGTAAAGGAGACAGTCTCTGTGCACATGCTGGTGTTGTGAAGGCATTGGCAGAAAGACATGGTGGGAGTAGGGGGTCCTATGGAGATGGGACCGCACTTTTCTGGGGCTTCTCTATCTTGAGCAACTCCATAAAGAGCCAACAGAGACACTGTTTTCACAACACATGCACCAAGAAGAAAGGTCAGACAACAATCATAATGCAGAGAGGGGGGAGTAATTCCCCAATGTCCCCCAAGCCCACTGACCCATTTCTAGAAGAATCTGAAGGTATAAACTGTGCATGTGCCAAAGCAAAGAGAATCCTAGAAGCATAGACTGCACATGATGCCTAATTAGCTGAATGAGTCCAAGTGCCTGCCCAGAGGAGGGGGTGAGGAATTATAAAAGGACAGGAGTCAAAGTCCTGGATGGTGAACCCCTCTGGAACTGGCTGGCTGGACCAACACTGGAACTGGAACTGGTGACGTTTTTCTTTTTTGTCTTTCTCTCCCCCTCTCTGTCTCTCTCTCGCTCTCTTTTTCTCTCTTTCTCTCCTTTTCTCTCCCTTCTTTATCTCAATATCCCTACCTATAAGGCAAGTCTTATCGGGGCATGTTTAAGGCTTGTTGGGGCATGCTACAAGATCTGCCACTAGTTGGCACATGTAGTAAGGTTTGCGGTTTGTCAGTATATGCTATGAGGTTTACCGTCTGTTGCAGAGGTTGCAGGGCTTACTGCCAATGTTTCATGTCAGTATCTGTTGTGAGAAAATAAAAATTTAGTTTTGTGAATTGAAGAATCCTTGGTGTCGCTTCATCTTAATGCTGACCTAAACATTCACACTAACCACAAATGGAGAAGGAGCTTTGATTTCCAGTTATATGCCACGATTTATTTTCTACGTATGAAAAATGCAAGCAGAAATGCAAAAACACATTATGACAATCTCTAGTAATTTACATATATGGTATGTATGGCAGAATTTTTGGTTTGCTAATGCAGACTGTTAAAAAACCATGGCTAGATATATGATCACCCGCAGGAATACAGATCACAGTTTATATGTACTTGATCTCTGAAAGGAAGGAGACAGATGAAAGAACTTCTGAGAAATGCCAAGCAATCAAAGTGAATTCTGTATCCTTTAGATATATGATTTCTTAGAACTTTGATAAATGGATGTGAAATATGCACGTATGGGAAACAATCATTTGTGAATTACAGAGGTGGACAGCTTGAATTGGGAAAGCTCAGAAACACAAAACATGAACTGTGAAGGGAATAAAGAACTTGATATGATTTTCTTTAAATCAGAAGTGGAGTTACCTTTTGTGGATACTATATTTTGTGAAAACATGTTCCTTTTTTGTTATTTGCAAATCCTAAAGAAAAATTATTTTGTCAATAATTCACAAAATTAATAAACAATAAATTGACAAATAATTACATAGTAAACACGTAAAAATTAATCATTCAACAGACTCCAACATAATGATCAGCCAGTATACATAGCTAGAGGAAAATGAAACCTGAAATCTTTGAACAGAATAAATAAGAAGGTAAAATAAGCATTTTTATATAATTTGCCCCCTCCCTTCTTTATTATCACCACTGATCCTAACATTTCTTGAAAAGGTTATCTTGAATTTTTCTCAAGGAACAGAAATGGGGAGTGTGGAATGGAGGGAGCTTATCCAAGACAGTTGAAGGAGTGTTTTCGTGGGTTAGTCCCACCAGACAGCTCAGCCCCACACAGCTGCTTGGTCATGCCCCCACAGGAGGGATGGGAGAGAGAACTGGAAGGATGAAAGTGAGACACCTCCTAGCTAGAGATAAAGAGAGTTTAACCGGCAAAAATAAAAGCTGCATGAATAAGCAAAGCCGAACAAAGAATTCATTCACATCTTCCCATTGGCAGGCAGGTGTTCAGCCATCTCAGGGAAAGCAGGGCTCACACATAATGGTTACTTGGGAAGACAAACTCCAAACATCCCCCCTTCCTTCTTCCAGATTTTTATTCTAAGCATGATGTCATACGGCATGGAATATCCCTTTGGTCAGTTGGGGTCAGCTGTCCCGGCTGTGTCCCCTCCCAACTTCTTGTGCACCCCCAGTCAACTCACTGGTGGAGCAGTGTGAGAAGCAGAAAAGGCCTTGACTCTGTCTAAGCACTGCTCAGAAATAAGCTAGAACTTTCCTGTTATCAGAATGTTTTCAGCACAAATCCAAAACAGCACCATGTGCATTGTACTATCAAGATAATTAACTTTATCTCAGCCAGACCCAGTACAAGTGAAGGATACGTTCATAGAAAGACGTAATTTAGAATATAATTTGATCATTAGCTACATGTAGTTATGGGGGTAGAATAAATGATCAGACTTCTTTTTTCAGCATGTGCAACTAAATAAAAATAGCATTACATGGAAAACCAGAAAAAGATTTAACTTTTTTTATTTTTCCTTTCCATTTCAGAAAGTATGGTTGACTTCATTAAGAGGGCTTTAAACTAGGAACGACTGGGGAGGAAGGTGGCAGCCAGCAGTGCTGTGAAGGTATGATGAACAGTTTTGCTGAGCAAAGGATATAACATGGCATGAAGGGAAGGGATCAAAAAGTCAACAAAATGGGGCCTGGGTGTAGTCCCCTCCAGCACCTGCATGTGGGTGAGCTGCTTATAAAGCACCGTTGTGGACAAATCACCCAAACTCTCTCTGGGAATATGTTGGGGTGGCTCTTTTAAGTGCCTGTATATTAATGTACACAGTATGGGCAATAAACACGATGAGTCAGAGATCTGAATGCAGTTGCAGGGCTATGATCTTGTTGGGATTATGGAAATGTTGGGGCATGGTTCTATGACTGGAGTATCGCAATGGAGGGATACAGGCTCTTTAGGATGGACAGGAAGGGAAGATAAGCACAGTGAGTGGCTGTTTATATGAGAGAGAAGTTGGAATATATGGAGTTCTCCCTGGGATGGACGAGAAGCTGTCAGAATTTAGGGGTTAGGATTAAATAGAGGACAGACAGAAGTGACATTATAGTGGGTGTCTGCTGACATGTCCTTGTGAAGCTTTCCTTGACAATTTTTGATTTATCATGGCAACTGCAAGTGCCTGAAGACTGAAGGAAGGCAAATGCCACTCCTGTCTTCAAGAAGGGTAAGAAGGAGGACCCAGGGAACTGCAGTCTGGTCAGTCTTGCATCAATCCCTGGGAAAGTGATGGAGCATCTGGCCCTGAAAACCATTTCCAGGTACATAAAAGATGAGAAAATCATCAGGCATATTCAGTATGGCTTCACCAAGGTGAAGTCATGCTTGACAAACTTGATAGAATCATAAAATGGTTTGGGTTGGAAGGGACCTTAAAGATCATCCAGTTTCAACCCCCTTTCCATGAGCAGGGACACCTTCCACTACACCAGGTTGCTCAAAGCTCCATCCAACCTGGCCTTGAACACTTCCAGGTCAGGGGTGTTTACAATCTGTTGCAGTGCCTCACCACCCTCACAGTGAAGAACTTCTTCCTTACATCTAATCTAAATCTACCCTTTACAGTTTAAAGCCATTACCCCTTTTCCTGTCAACACAGATAAATGTCTGTGTTGAAATGACTGGCCTGGTAGATGAAGGGAGAGCAGTGAACATTTTCTACCTGGACTTCAATAAGGCCTTTGACACAGTGTCTCATAAGATCCTCACAGAGAAACTGTTGATGTATGGTCTGGGTGAGCAGGTGGTGAGGTGGATTGAAAACTGACTGAACAGCTGGGCCAGAGGATGGTGAACAGCATGCGAAGTCTAATTGGGAGCCAGTGATTAATGGTGTAACCCAGGGGTCAATTATGGGACTAGTCCTGTCTCACAGCTATATTAATTATCTGGATGGTGGGATAGAGTGTACCCTTGCAAGTTTGCAGATGACACCAAACTGGAAGTAATGGCTGATATGCCAGAGGGCTGTGCTGCTATCCAGAGGGACCTTGACAGGCCGGAGGAAGGGACTGACAGGAACCCCATGAAGTTCAACAAGGGGATATGCAAAGTGCTGCACCTGGGGAAGAATAACCCTATGCACTGATATATGATGGGTCCCACCCAGCTGGGAAGCATCTTGGCAGAAAAGGACCAGGGGGTCCTAGTGGAAGGCTAATGGTATTCTTAACTGCATTAGGCAAAGCATTGCCAGCAGGATGAGGAAGGTGACCCTTTGCCTTCATTCAACACTGATGAGGTCACACCTGAAATGCTGTGCCTGGTTCTAGGCTCCTCAGTACAAGAGACATGGACGTACTGGAGAGAGTCCAGAGAAGAGCCGCTAAAACGACTAGAGTATTGGAGCAACTCACATATGAGGAAAGGCTGAAAGAGCTGGGACTGTTCAGCCTGAAGAAGAGAAGGCTCAGGTAAGATTATTAACATATATAAATACCTGAAGGGAGGATGCAAAGAAGATGGAGCCAGGGTCTTTTCAGTGGCATTCAGTGACAGGACTAGAGGCAATGAGCACAAAAACAACACAGGATGTTCCTTCTGAACATCAGGAAACACTTTTTTGCTGTGAGGGTTACTGAACACTGGAACAGATTGCCCAGAGGGCTTATGGAGTCTCCATCCTCGGAGATCTTCAAAAGTCATCTGGACACATTTCTGGGCAACCAGCTCTATGTGGCCCCACTTGAGCAGGGTGGTTGGACCAGATGGCCTCCAGAGGTCCCTTCCAATCTCAAATATTCTGTGATTCTGTGAAATGATCATTTACTCAAAAAATCTGAAGAGAATTTACAAGGATTCTAATACTTGTCCAAACATCTCAAGACATCCAAATTACAACTAAGACTTATCTGGTTCAAGGGTACGTGTATTATTCTAGCAGAGGAATTCTAAAATATTTACAAGATATTTACTGTTCCACATTAGATAAAAAGAAAAAAAAAAAAACAAAAACAAACAAACAAAAAAAAACACCCTCCAAGTTAATTTTTTATGTTTCTGTATTACTTTTTATACTATGAAGACAGCTTCAGGCCAAAAAATCATCCTTTCATATTTTATGTGTATGTACATGAAACAGAATCTACAAATCTAATAAGATGAAAATTTGCCAATTTCATGGCAAGAGGCAAAATAGCAGTGAACAAACTGTAACATAACAAATGTCAGGGAAGTTTTACTAACTTTGTCAGAATACTGAGAGACAATGTGAAGCGACCAATTTAACAGGACTATATTTTACTTAAAACTTTTAAGAATACATCTAGATTACAAATACAAGTTAAATCAATTTTTAGATAGCTCCCCTTTTCCATCTGTCTGAAACATTTTCTTTTATTTTCTATGATATTACTGACAACTGTGAATAAATTTATATATCTATATAAAGTAGTAAAATTAATTCATATACAGAAGGATTCTGGCTACCCTAGCATGAATTTAATTACAAAAATTCTGTTGTAAAAGTGTTGTTCAAATTTTACTAAATTCTACCTATCAGGACCAAATTAGTTTTAAAAGTCTTAAGGAAACTACATCAGAATAGGGAATAAATCAGATAAAAGTACAAGTGGTATTCATAAGGGAAGATAGAATTCTCTAAGGTTCCAATAAAGGCACTGAAGTGTAGCAACTTTTCACAGATACTCTGGAAAAATGACATATGGATCATTTATGTTACAAATGCATTCTGCAGAAACGCTTTGCTACCTCCATTTCAAAAATCAGTGAGGTCATGTTGGGTTTTTAGAGTCCTGCATATGCAGTCATGAATAAAACATTCATGTTTATGCTATTAAGATCTATAAAAATGATTACCCAATAATATATACCTTGCTTGTAGCTCCTACACAAAACTCGAGAGTAACTTTCAACTTCTAGATTTTTAAGTTTGCAAATATTTCTTAAAAAATATTTATTTGTGGTAGGAAGTTTCTAAGTACTGGAAAGATAGCCACATTAAGTTGCATTATTCAAAACAAGCTATGCTGAAATATGTTTAAATTATACTACATAAATATGATATATTATACACAATACAGATTCTATTATAGTCACACTCATTGGAAGGTTTTCTTTCTGCTGAAGTGAGCTATTGATCTGATTGACTTGTACACTTCTAAACATTCCCTCTATTATTTTAGATGTATAAATAACTCAACTACAAGGCATGGGTTAGCTCTTCCTTTCATAGTTAGCTGTATTTCTTAGTGGAAAAGAAAGGGATTTTATTTTAGAGAAGAGCTGACTCAGGGAAAAAGTATCATAGAAGATTCAGTAAAAATAACAAAATATTTTCACCTATGTTCTCATTGATTTGCCTGCCTGGTCATGCATGGAAGCCATTTAGAAATATGCTGCTTGGACTCGATTTTTCTCTCCACAAAACTACAACTGTCCCATAGAAAATATCATATTTGAACACAGTCCTGGGTTACAGTTCATCTACAGACTGAGATGTACTTTCAGGTGACTTTACAGTAGGTGTCCACATACAAGATCAAGGTCTAAATCCTGGAATAATAAAATTCTAGGACTCAATTCGTTTGCTACATGTAAGAGTGCAGTACCATTTGAGACAATGCCATCTGGACAGTCCCTGTCAGGCTTGAGAACTGAGCCCATGCAATCATTATGAAGTTCAACAAGGCCAAGTGCAAGGTCGTGCACATGGGTCAAGGCAACTCCATGCACAAATACAGGCTGGGCGATGAGTGGATTGAGAGCAGCCCTGCAGAGAAAGATGACAGTAGTAGTAGATGGAAAACAGAATATCAACCAGTAACGTGTGCTCGCAACTCAGAACCAACCATATCCTGGACTGCATCAAGAGAAGTGTGACCAGCAGGCCGAGCGAGGTGAGTCTCCTCTGCTCTTGTGAGACGCCACCTGAGGTATTGCGCTCAGTTCTGGGGTCCCCAGCGTAAGAACATGGACCTGTTCGAGCAAGTTTATAAAACTTGTATTCCTCCTCTTTGCAGAGAAGATATGTTTCAAGTGAAGTTTGATCACTTTTACTTCATTTTCAGACATTGCAGTAAAGCAAAAAACCTATAGAAATTAAATTGTGAACTGTATTCACAGATTTCAATGTGAGCTAGCTACCTAAGAGCACAAGAGATTATTCTTTGACTCGACTTGGATATTTTGAAGAATTTTCTGAACTTTTATGCTTACTTTCTCTCTTTGTCTTCTACGAAGGTTTTAGGGAATTTATAGAGTTGTATGATTAGAGAGAAATTAAGATAAAATTTCAGAAATCAGAGCTACATGTTTAGGAAAGGAAATGGTGACCTGTAATAGATAATCATTAATAATAAAATAAAGTCCAAATGAAGAATAATATCCTTCTGCTAGGAAATTTTGGAAGGTAGGCTTAACTTTGATTTGTATCTATAATGTGTGAACAGAATAGATACACGGTCAGGTTTTTTCTTGGTTTGGTTTGGTCTGGTTTTTATCAGAATCTTTTTAGGCACGTTACCAAATGGTAAACAACTTCTGCACTTAGGGAGAACTATCTTAATAAAGCATAAAAATCAAGAAAACTTAACAAATACAGACTCCCATTCCCTGTTCCCAAATGCAAAAAAAAAGATTTATTTTTCTTATGTGGTATCTCGCTATTGTAACAAGTAAAACATATTTTGGAAGGATAAAGGGTTCCCTAAGATTTTCACCATTTTCACCGTTTTCTTATTTGTATGATACTTTAGTGAGCACTACTTCCAGAAACACTAATGTGTCTTATTCAAACCTTACAGGTTTAATTCACTGCAATTCATTGACTTCATGGCACTTTTGCTAATTTATTCTGAGATTAATATCTGGACTATTAATTATCACTTCAAGCATGTTACTCTGTCAAAGTAACAAAACAAAATAAAAATTCTCTCAAAGGCTTGTTGTTGCAAAGAGAACTGAAATGTACTTTTTCAAATCTTAAATCTCGAACAAATGAGTGAAGCTTTTCTTACAGAGTACTCGACAATTACTAACTCATTTGAAGTGAGTTCAACTTTTTGGTGAGCTAACTCTGACTGTTGTCAGCAGAGGTCCAACAGTTGTGCTTCTTTGTAACAAGAAAGACTAGTGAAATTACTGGGACTTTGACGGGTCTCTGGGATATATTGTACTTTTAAGTTTTGTCTTGTTTTGAGTAACTAGACCATTTAAAATGAAATTAAGATTTTCATAGACAATGTAATAACTATAAATAAAATCTAGTAAAATGGATACTTGCAAACTATTCAAGGTACCTTTCCACACAGTGGAAATGTCCTAGTGATGTACTGAACCTTTGGACACAACTTTCCCCTTGTGCTTGGGAAAATTATTTGGGAAAAGAGAAGCAACAAAGTGGATTGACTTAGTTTTCTGGTTTTTGATTCAAGTCTTTTTTATTGCACAGTACGCTATTGCGGCATTGCATAATTGGTACAATATATCACAACTGAACCTTCAAGTTTTCATGAAAGTAATAATAGCACATGAATGCAAAGAAGGGAATATATCTTTTTCCTTCTTTAGTGTGATAGATGCAATTATGTTTCAAATTCCTTGCAAAAAAAGGACAAGTCCATTGATGTCAGGAGAGCTAAAAGAATAAGAAGAGCCCCTGACACCACATATAGATAGGTTCTGGTTTAGATATATTCCAGCAAGAGAACTATGAAATCAAAACAAACCTTAACAAATTATTAATTAAATCACTTATTATTCTCAGGTGAATTGTCCTCTCTATATTAAGGCCAACATACAAAGAACTTAAAGCAATTTCAACAAAGGAAGTTCTAGAAAGGGAAATATGATTTTTCTTATGAGTTTCTTCAATTTTTATTTTTTTAACATTGCATTACATTTCCATGTCTCAGTTGAGAAAACCGATATTTTACAATATAATTAAACCCTATACAAATACAACTTACATATATTTCATGACAGATTTAATTACTTCATAAATATTGTCCCTCTTTTATATTTCTCCATCAAGGGAAATATTTCCTCTGATTGAAGTATTATTACACATATTCTAAAATATATACCCATGACAAGGAGCATAGCTAGAGTCAGTCTTTTGCTTCACATACCCAGTCATATACAGTTTCTTATGTGTCAGGATTTCTGCTTATACCTGGAAGTGAAAAAGCAGATTACCATAACCCCCCAAACAACCTGTGTGCTTCTTTATGTTCAGCTTCACAATTTCTCTGGTCTCTTGCATGTTCTACTTGTAGTCTGAAGAGTGGAGGATTTGACTATACTCTCTACAGGTTGTACACCCCTAATTTGCAGTTTAAATCTCAGCTCAATGTGACCACATAGTCAAAAAAAGTGAACTTGTTGTTCTCGTATTTTTCCTTCAGATGAGCTGACACTTCAGAAAAATTAGCTATATTCTCACTTTTGTAAACCTAATTGATTGGATAAGTTAAGCTGATCTTAAGAAAGCTTCTACTGCATTCCTGTATCTTTTTTATTCTTTGGAGAAGTACTTTTACTCTGAGATCTACTTTTATTCAGAAGAAGTCACCCTAATACCTAGATGTATTTATTTGGCAAATTCACTCCACTGCATAGCAGAATTGAGGAGACATTTTTTCTGATTTTGAAAAAATATGATTGTAGCTCAAAAGGAAAACATCAACTTCTTTTACTAATTCTAACAGATAGAATTTCAGCATGCCCTTTTCTGATCTTCTGACAGATTTTTGAGTAGTATATAGTTTCCAAAGATTTACAAACTATTTAAAAACTTTATATAATTTGATCAAAAAATCACATGCGATTATCCATGTTATCCTATGATATTCTCTGGAATACAGTTTTCTGAGTATGAAGAGATATGCTGGGAGTACTATATGTTCAGAGAACAACAAGCCAGATTGGAAGGATTTGATAATTTCATCTGTAGACACTTCTTACAGTGAAATTCTCACTCATTTCTGTTTAGGACATGTAAGTGGGGGGAAAAAAAAGGTGCACTCTTGAAGGGGATTTTTGTTTGTTTTTAACAATGATTTCTGTACTTCAGTAAAGGATAGCTATAGTCCATGTCTCATGGTTTAGCCATGGCAATTATGCCCCACATAGCTGCTCACTCACTCGCCCTCCAATGGAGGAGAGAATCAGAAGAGTGTAAGTGAGAACACTCATGAACTGAAATAAATAGTTTAATAGGTAAAGCAAAAGGCATGCATGCAAGCAAAGCAACACAAGGAATTCAGTCACCACTTCCCATCATCAGGCAGGTGTTCAGTCATCTCCAGGAAAGCAGGGCTCCATCACACATAATGGTTACCTGGGAAGACAAACATCATTACTGTGAATATCCTCCCCTTCCTTCTGCTTCCCCCAGCTTTACATGTTGAGCCTGACGTCATATGGTATGGGGTATCCCTTTGGTCAGCTGGAGTCAGCTGTCCCAGCTGTGTCCCCTCCCAACTTCTTGGACACACCTGGCTTACTTGCTGGTGGGATGGTGTAAGCAGCAGAAAAGGTCTTGACTCTGGAAAAACTTCCTAGCAATAATGAAAAAAACATCTCTGCGTTAACATTGTTTAAAGCACAAATCCAAAACATGGCCTCATACTAGCTTATATGAAGAAAATTAACTCTATCTAGCCAAAACCAACACACCATGTTAACTTATCTAAGAAAGGAGAAGGAAACCAAAGAAGACAGAAGTATTAAGAACTAGAGACTTTGCCCAGATCATTCTTGATTAGGTTAAAACATACTGAAGACAGCAAGAAATGAAGTTTACATCACTATTGTAATTTATTCCTGAGAAAATAAATACAGTAACTGAAATCAAGAAAGACTACCAAAGAGAAAGTACATGAAAATTATACATCTTTTTGCTTAGATATTAGGGTCAAGCAGCAGAAATTCTACCAGTTTAATATATAATGCAACACAAATGCCTTGGTTTTTGCTTTGTAGACTTTAAACATACTCAGGACAAATAGTGGTTGATACCAAATGCTTCTGACAGCCACACAAGGGTGTGACTGTTCCTTCCTTTAATAATCCAGACCCCTTTCACTGAGGTCTGGTGTACAGTATTGAGAGAAACAGCCAAAAGCTTTTGATGTAACTGAGGGACCTTGAGAGGATAAAGCAGCCTGCTTTGATTTCACTTTCTGACACACTTACTTATCAGCTTCCCAATTCCTTCTCCTCAGCTGTCTACAGTACAAATGCTGTTTCATCTCACTTCTAGTGACATTGCCCAATTTTGTAATGTGCTATGTGTTTGGTTTGGGTTAATCATGATGATTTTGCACATACAAAACCTAATCCATCTTCACATCTATGGTCAGATTTAGCTACTTTTTAGAGAATGATGTTTCCTTTGAAAATGAGTTGTTTTTGTTTTTTTTTTTTTTTCTGAGACTGCCTTAGCTCACCAACTCTCTCAATTGTTGAAGTAATATGCATCACACACATTAAAATCAACTCTAAATACACATATTGTTCTTCACAATTTTGCTCACTCATTACAAGTACTTTATACCGTGATCACTATAAATGAGTAGAGAGAGATAGTTAAATAATCTGTTCATGTATGTATGTATTTAAGGCCTCAAGTTGCACCAGGGAAAGTTCAGACTAGATATTAGGAAGCATTTCTTTACAGAACGGGTTGTTAGGCGTTGGAACGGGCTGCCCAGGGAAGTGGTGGAGTCCCCATCCCTGGAGGTGTTCAAGAGTAGGGTCGATTTGGAGCTTAAGGATATGCTGTAGGTGGGAACTGTGCTAGGCGAACGGTTGGACTAGATGATCTGCAGGATCCTTTCCAACCTAGATGATTCTGTGTGATTCTGTATTCAACTGGAATGGGGTGTCTATATTGGTGTGTCTATATGTTAAATAGAGCCTAATACAAAGGGATCTATTCTGAACATTACATCATGACTCACCGTCGTTGTCACAGAAGGGTTAAAATACATGTGTTCCAATTAGAAAGTTTCGTTTTGACAGCCTTTGATCTAATTCAATTAAAATTCAAGTTAGGGTATGGTCTTTTATTTATTTATTTATTTTCTACAGATATATGGGAAGAGTAAGTCTCTTAATTATCTTCTTTCAGCAATTTTTATTTTTCTCTTTTAAATAATTTTTATGCAGACATTGATTTGTGAGTCTGTGTGACTTCAATGTCACAATTGCTTTTATGCTGTATAGTAACTCTATATTCTGTTTTTCAGATAAAGAACTGCAGAGTGGTAACACTTTTATATTGAATGATGGGAGGTGAAAATAATTGTTATGTGTATATGTACCAAAAGATATTTTAACAGCTCTTCATGTTGTTGCTATTGGGGTTGAGTTTGTTAGCTGTTCAATATATTTCTCAGTTTTGCCATCTAACACACAGGTTCACTTTTGAGGATGCATAGCCATAGGACTAGAAAAAAATATTTCTTCTCCAAAACATTTAAGAACATTTCATATGTATTTTTAACCTGGTTTCCTAAGGAAATGGGACATTCTGGCATATTATGTTCACTTGTTGGTCACTCATCTGATACCTTCAGGTCCACTGACAAATTGTAACTAATATTAAAGTCTTGAAAGTTATAAAATTCCACCAAGTTTCAAGAAAAAATAGTTTGAAAGTGAACAGTGATCCTTTAAGCTCTCTCAGTGACAGAAGATCTGACATACGATCATGACAGCTATCTTTCTTTTAGAGTGCCTGTTAGCTGATCAGCACAGTACTGGAAATCAGTCAGCATATGTACAATTTGGAAACAGCTGCATCAGTGCTCCATACAATCCAGTAATTAGGGGACAAGGATGGGAAATGAGGATTTTGATGAGTGATGTGGTATTGGAAAGTAAGTGGAAGTATTATCTATTTTTGTTTTCTATGTTTTTGTGAAGTTATGCACCAAAGAGGTTTCTAGGGAAATAACATGCAACTCCATAGGAAGACAGGACTTTTCATTTGCTTCTTGGAAGAATTTATTTTTCCTCTTGAAACATTGTTCCAAAACTTCACTCCACCGTGTGAAGAAACTTTCCATTTGTGAATTGATGGCCACTTCATAGCCATCTTGACTTAGATCAGCATTTTCTTTTCATCTAAGCAGTTCTTTAAAGCCGGTTACTTAACACAGTCTTCTGATTCTCATGTATGTAACTTCTTGTTTCAAGTGTTCATATACTTCTGTCCATTTCTGCCATAAAACATCCAACATCACTTCTTGATTAAGTACCTAGAAGGTATCTGTGTAACTTTTAAGTACACAAAATATAAAACTGCTGCTATTAAGAAACTTCACACAAAAGCTGGCTGAAACTAATTACCATGCAGAGTTTATCCTTTTACACATCTAATCACCTAAGGATACTTTTCTGATTCCTTGACTCTGAGAGACTGTTGAGCATTGTATTTTAACAGAATTAAACGAAGAAACCATTCATGAATGGAAAAATGGAACACTTGAAAAACCCACCAAAACCAAAAATACACAGCAGATGCAAATTTTAAAAAAATATTTCTTCTCAGTCTGTAAATTATAATTTCCAAGAAAAAACAAGAGCAACCTCCCCAGCTTTCCCAAAAAAAAGCCAAATCCAGGAAGGTGAAGTTGCAGTTTCCGATAATACTTACTTCTTAAATCTTTGATACTCCTAAGAACTTTCAGTTAGGTTGTGCCAGGTACAGGCAATAAATTATGAAGTTATTTCCCCTCCCCCAAAAAAATAAAAATAAGAATACCTTCAGATTATTTAGGAAAGAAAAAAATCCAAGAGAGAGAACAATAATCTTTGCAGTGTCTACAAATAAATGTTCTTTGTATTAAACACAGAGAGTGAGTCTGAATCATCCCCACTCATTGCATACTGTGTGCCCAGCACACTTCATCTGGGGAGGACACTCTTGCCAGGTGCAGCGTGGGATTGAGTCCTGTAGGATGGCACATGGAATACAAACTGTTCCTTAGAGTTTGGAAAGAGCTGGAGGATGTAGACTAGGACATGTCATGGCCAATAAATGAAGCTATGAATGAGAAAGTTCTGGCCAGGCTAGACAGACACCTGCATAAGGGGGAACCAGGGGTTGCTTGGAGCTGTATAATTTTCTTCTAGCCATTGACTAATGTCACTGTGGCTATCAATGAAGGGTCACCAGAAGGAATCAGTTTAACTTCTGCCAGGTATGGGAGCTTGTATTCCCACTGCATTGCTTGGCATGTTTTTTCTCCTTCAGCCTTATCACCAGCCCCTGTCACCTTTCTATTCTCTGTTCTCTCACCTTTCTGTATTCTCTGCTTCTGGTGGCTTCCCGGAAACACACCTCCTCCTTCCTCTCTTCCCCCCTCTCTTCACAGGACATTTCCCTGGGGAATATATAATACCAAAAGAGTCTGAGAAGAGTGGGAGTAGCCATGTCAAATATGATTAGAGAGGTACCTTCTATATACATACAGGATATGATGCAGCAACCAGTCAGATTCAAGGTGTTCAAATAAGTTACTAAAAAAGTAACCTGAGAAGCTCTAAGATATCCAAGGACAAAACAGGGTAATCTAATATAAGATAGCTTTACAGGAAACCCATGCCTTTCTGGACTGGCAGCTGAAGGTAAGGTAAGAGATTGAAGTAAATATTATACAGCCTTAGATGCCTATCTGTGGGCAGACAAATCCAATAATTTTTCACTGAAGCCAAGACTCAGGGCTTAGTTACCCTACAGCTATGCTTATTTCATACATTTCTTAAGAAACAAGCTAAAACCAGAAGGACATAGTTGTACATAATATAGGCAACTATATAAAGGAAAAAAATCAATAAATGCATTGATTGAAAAAGTCAGGAGTGAAGTAAAGGAATCCATGCAAGTTTAATTTAGTCCTCTTATGTGTAATCATTATAATACATTCTTTAATTGTAAAATATTTTATCATTCTTCTATAAATTTAACTCATTTCACAATACAGAGTATTTCCTTTGATAATCAATAGTTTGCTATCTTATTTCCTCATTATTACCAATTGTCCTGCTTTAAGACCAGCAGGCAACAAAGCACCTCGCACCTGCTCACTCACTCCTCTCCCCTGCAGTGGGAAAAGGAAGAGAATAGGAAGAAAAAAGTAAAACCTTGTGTGTTGAAATAAGGACAGTTTAATAAGACAGCACAATGAGAGAAGAAAACAATAATAACAATAATGGTAATAGAAGTATAAAGCAAGTGATGCACAATGCAATTGCTCACCATGTGGTACCCAATGCTCAGCCTCTTTTCTTAGCCACAATCCACCCCCATCCCTTGGTCAATTCCCCAGTTACATACTGCTTGAATACTTTACACTCCTGCAAGTTTCAGCACACTCATATGTGTTGTCATCCATGACTCATTCACAGCTGGAGCTGTTAGATCTCCTTCACATGCCTCTAACATTTGAGCTGAGAGAGAGGGGACTAAAAAGGAATTGTTCTTTTGCACTAGCAGGAGGAAGGACACACATAGATTTGCTCTGACAACAGAGGATTTGCAAAATTCACAGATATTTTATTCCATTCCTAAAAATACAAGGAATATAACCTATATTAACACAGAGAGTTCTTGCAGTTTCCTCAAATTTTAATTAATTCCTCTATAGTCCTTCTAAAGTTTTGTCTTTTTCTCCTAATCCAATCTCCAATCACATGTAAATATTTTTTTTAACTAGTCTTGATAGTCTGTTATAAATACTTACATTCTGATGGTGTATATCACCTGCTGAAAGCATTCTTTATTGACTTTCAACAGTAATTTGAGACATTTATGGCAGGATTCAGTTGCTAATACGCTAACACATGGATCCTTTGTGATGTTTTAGATGCTGTACAATACCACGCCTGATCTCCAGCTACTGCTTCAGAAAAGCATAGGTTGTCCAGAGCAGTGCTGTGTAGGAGGACAAGAGTGTGCAGAAGTGATGTATCTTCCTGTCTTTTGTGGATGGATTCCCTACATGCAGATACCTAGGTGTTGGCAGCCAAGTCCTGCATTCACTTCAGAAAAGAGTGTTTTAAAAGACTGCAAAACACTTAAGTGCAATAGATGTCTAAGATAGGTGGACTGGCTTCCTCAGTGAAAGAAAAGGCAATATAATCTAAAAATTTGGTCAAGGTTAGTATTATATTTGTTATTTTTTGCAGTCATCTCCAGATAGTCAAAAAACAGCATGAAAAGTTAGGAAAACAGCTGTTCTGTTCCAAAGGGGCAGAAGGCCACTTTACAATCTTATTCCAAACAATGATTACTCAGGGCTAGATAATACTCATTTATCTTACTTTGATCAGATGTGAAGGGACAGATATCTGGTCCATAATTAGAAACGTTTAATTATGCAAAACCACATGGGAAAAGTCAAACAACTTTATTAGAGAACTGAACACTAGATGAGAAAATTGCATAATGACATATTAAATAATGAGAAGTGTAATTGGCTGTATGGTTGCTTTTGTTCCTTATAAGATGGAGTGGGCAGATTTTAGATTATTTTATCTTATATTTAGTAGCACCAAAGCTATTGATGGAGAAAGTCTATAAAGGCCTAGGAAAGCTAAAGGTAATTTTAGAAGTGTTCTTTAATTGCTATTGCAGCTGTTCACAAAATTCTAAGCATTTTTATATAAAACCAACTTTTTAAAATTAAGATATATATATATACATCCTGCCCTATAAATACATATATACACACATGCACATATGACTTACCTACCTGTTTTCTATAACATGCAACTGGCAAGTGCTTTTTTTTTTTTTTTTTTTAATGTTCTATTTATAGCTTGGCAAACAATAGAAATTTTTTCTGAACTTAAAGTTTCTCTTCAATGTACCCAGAAGAATGGTGGTAAGGTTGAGAGTTTTGGGTAACTGTATGTTACAAACTGAAGGGTTTTTTCCATTAATGTCTAGGTCACTAACATACGATATACTGTATTACATAGAGAAACAGGCCTTGGAGCAGAGATCAAAACTCAGAAATCAACCTTGCTGGTCAGGTGCTATGATCAAGAAACTGTAGGTTTCTTTCTTCCAACTGAGATAACTTCTACAACAGGAGGGGAATGACCTCCCATAAAAATTAGTATGCAGTCAGAGGTTAGTGCCTTCTTTAACAGCACAGGAGCTGCGATTGAGCCTTGCAGTCAGAGAAGAAATCAAAACTTTAGCCTAACTTTTAACTAATTCTTTGGGAGGGAAAAAAAAAAAATAAAAAGAAGAACAAAACTCAACATCATTACCTGACTTCAGGTAAAGGGTCTCTCACATAAATCACAAATGTCTAGCAATTCTTCACATAAGCTCATGGCATAGATAGAGGCAGAATTTAAGATTCCAGTCAGGGCTCAGTTTTCTTATTTCTATATGTCTAGTGCACTGTTTGGCTTGGACACTACTCAGACATGTCAGCTTTTTGCACTCACTTATAGTAAGACTCTGAAAGCCTAACTGTGGACTCCAGGTTCTATGCTGCACTATCTAAAGTTCAGTTACACCTATCTGTATCCCATAAAGGAACAGGTTTCCAGTAAGTTAGGTATACTAAATTGTCACTTTAAAACAAATTCTCCCTGAAGTGGAATCTAGAGCCACATGTGGGTTTTGAGTCTTTTCTACAGTGCATGTAAGATTGTTTTGTTAGAGGGCAATAAACCAGCCTAAAGACATCAGAAAACACTGAATACAAAGATGTGTAAAAGAATATAGTCAAGGCTCTAAGCAATAATTTCCATCCACCCAGGATGCAGAGAGGAAATGCTCTCTTAAGAATAATCCATGGATGCTTACTTTACAAAGATGTGATCAAGGACTACTAAACTGTTGTAAATAAATGTATTCAGAGGCAATTCCTGCCCAATTTGGATGTCCTAGAAGGTAAAACACTGGTAAAAACTACAAGTATGTTTTCAAAGGCTATCTTCCTTAAATCTATTCAAATTCATGTTAACCCATCTCCCAGTATTTTCTCATCTACTCAAGGTCACCCACTGTGCAGGAAAAATGAAAGCTCATAAACAATGTCTGCACTGTGTGAGTAGGTGACCTTGTATTGTGTGTGTTCTGGTGATACTAACTTTCTGGCTGTACACTGATTTTTATGCTGACCGTGAAGCTCCTCTGGGCACAGGCAGTGACAGAACTGCAATGGCTCAGTGAATGTTCAAGTTAAACAAAAATTTTACATTATGGAGCTGCTGAGCAAAATTTATTTTTTTTCTTTAAGACAGAAATTTGGGACTTCAGATCATCAGCTGCACTCAATACTTGCTCAGAGTGTACTAGCTTTTATCTGATCCATCCCTGCTTTCATTTTTACCCCACTTTTCCTGACAATGATAATTATGACATGTATAGTATTTAGAAATAAAGGTAATTTATAAAGATATGCACCTAAGCTTTTCTCAGAAGGCCAAATGAAGGTATCCAGATACATTTGGTCAAAATGTCAGGAAAGTCTAATGTATGTCTAAATGAGTCTCAATTCAGACATCCAAGAATGAGCACAATATCAGTCACTTTTGAAACATTTGATGTAGGAACATAGTTTCTAGCATTATTTTTCAGAAACTTCCTACTTCGTACTTCTTGTTAGATCACGTCTGCATTGCTTTGAAAGTACAACAATCATTAACAAATAGTCCATTCCAGGATTTGACTATTAATAATATTAAATAATTACAGCTTTCACAAGCTTATAGCAAATATCCGGATAGCTTTTCAAGTGTGAAAAAGCACTTCATTTTATGGTTTATCATTTAGATAGTATCTGGTCCTGATCTTCAGAAAACCTTCACCATTTTTTTATGTGCAACCAGAGCTACTCCTGATTTACATCATTTATCACTGAAAACAGAATCAGTTCAAATGAGTTCAATTACTGGAAGCTGTATCAGCTTCATCACTCTTTCTGTAACCTGAAACAACGATTCATGTCATACCGTAACTATTAACTACACAGAGAGGCACTTCTTCCTCCATATTCCCCTTCAACTCTGCTAGATCTAGATAAATTGCCATAATAAAAGCCACTAGTGAGTCAGGAAATATAGCAGAGGAAGGGAGAGAAAGAGAATGAAAGGATAGCTCATCTGCTCGTCTATTAGATTAATCAGATCCTCTAAACAGATTTTAAATGCCTGTGACATGTTTTTCATTCTCAGAGTAATAAAATTCTATCATACAACTAGCAGAAAACATGACTCACATGTCTGACAAAAAGGCAGGTAGCATAAAAAACAAACATGAGGTACTTACAGTCAACTCATATGCTGTTTCCATAATTAGTTCAATGAATAAGCAATATGAACTTCAATAGGAGAAACACAAATTCTTGTATGAAACTTGTGTAGGAAAAATCAATAAAATGACCATAACATAGCATTTAATGTGGGTGTCTCTAAATGTGTCCTGATTTCAGATGGGATACAGTTAATTTTCTTCCTAGTAGCTTTTACAGTGCTGTGTTTTGGATTTAGTGTGAGAATGATATTGGTAACATACTGATGGTTTAGTTGTTGCTAAGTAGGGCCTATTCTAAGGATTTTTTCAGTTTATCATGCTCTGCCAGCAAGCAGGTGTATAAGAGGCTGGGAAGGATCATGGCCAGGACAGCTGATCGGAACTAACTGAAGGGATATTCCATATTGTACAACATCATCCTTAGTACATATACCTGGGGGAGCTGGCTGGGGGGAGTGCAGATCATTGCTTGAGGACTGACTGGGCATCAGTCAGCAGGTGGTAAGCAATTGCATTGTGCATCAGTCTTTCTTGGGTTTTATTTATCTCTTTTTTGTTATCTTCCCTTTCATTATTATTATTAACAATAATAATGATAATAATAATAATAATTTATTTCAATTATTAAGCTGTTCTTATCTCAACCCATGAGTCTTACTTTTTTTCCCCCCAATGCTCTTCCCCATCCCATCAGGATAGCGGAGAGGAATGACTGAGTGGCTGCGTGGTGCATAGTTACCTTTTGGAGTTAAACCGCGTCAAAATGAAAATTATCTTCCCTTCAAATGCAGAAGAAAAGAGAAGGAAGAAGAGGCAAAGATAATCAAAAGAAACCAACTACATTGAAATCATCTTTCTGATGGCTCTTTTTACTTCCTTTCTGTGAGCAGATTCAGCTTAATGAACAGATTTGTTGTGAACTCATTCTAATTGCAGCGTGCCCAGGGAGCAGACATCCTGTTACTTAAAATGTTGTTACAGTTGTGATGATGAACTGCCTACATATATTCTAGTAAATT
The DNA here is from genome assembly GCF_965140245.1 of Athene noctua. Classification (NCBI taxonomy): domain Eukaryota; kingdom Metazoa; phylum Chordata; class Aves; order Strigiformes; family Strigidae; genus Athene; species Athene noctua. The sequence goes on from NC_134037.1 coordinate 216,483,064, forward strand.
TGCTTCCTGCTGTTTTACTGCAGTTGAATTTGTTTGTTCTGCTATTGTTATGGGGATTTTTCAGGCTTTCCATTAGAAAACCTATTTTCAGTTATTTATATGGGGGATGCTGAAGGGTTAAACATACGAACTACAATTGATTGACACCAGTTTCTTCACTGTTAAATGAGATTCTTGAAATTATTTGATAAAAGCCAGTGTCTGCTGAAAAATTAATTTATGGTGAGAAATACTTCACATTTGCAGATCAATTTAAATTTCTCCTCTCTGTTTTATTGTGAGTTTGAAATATGAAATTTGGAGCTAGTGTCTGAGCTGCTGTAAGTTGACTTAGTTCCATTAAAGTCAATGGGAGTGTATTTGTTGACATCAGATAGATATGTTTTGTAGTTCTTTAAACTGCATATATAAAAGATATATGAACAGGTTTTTTAGTCAAGGAGCTCATTATTTATCACAACATTACTACTGTTCCTACTAATAAGTCCTCATATTTTATTCCAGACAAACTACAATACTACTTTAACTAGATGTGCTAAAGGCTCTGCTAAATATTTGTTATTTTTTGTGGAATATTCATCAATAGAAGTCTTTTTTAAATATGTAAGGCAAACCCAGTAAGATTACCATTACTATGTTTTATCCTGCCTTCTGCATTATTGAGATAAGTAGTCTCATTAGAATTCTTCCAGACATCTTTCTGTGATTCTTTGTGCCATGGTAATACAGAAAAGTCATTGTCCCTTAAACCTGATTACACCAACTGTAGCCTCCACTCTCACTTGTATTTAAACACCCCCACAATGACGCTAGAGTGCCTGATTCTTCCTATCACAGACTCAGCACTTCTCACTTCTAGCTATCCTCTTAATATCTAGTCAAATGTGATCTGAAACGTCATGTGATGATAACAGAATCACAGAATCAACTAGGTTGGAAAAGACCTTGAAGATTATCTAGTCCAACTAATTTACACTGATAACTACACCATATCCCTAAGCGCTATGTCAGCCTGACTCTTAAATGCCTCCAGGGATGGGGACTCGACCACCTCCCTGGGCAGCCCATTCCAACACCTAACAACCCATTGTGTAAAGAAATACTTCCTAATATCCAGCCGAAACCTTCCCTGGCACAACTTAAAAAAAGAGAAGTATGATATGACAACACATCCCATATTTCTCTGCTGCAACCAAAAATGAGTCCTCAGTCAATTAGGAGATTTTAAACAAGCAAATTTCTGTCTCTTTTCATTTTTGAGTTTGGAGGGGCAGGGGTGTTTGTATTTCTCCTCATCCTTTTAACTCAAACACTTCCCTTATAGCAAGAAGGATCAAGAGATATTCGAACCCTAAGATGTTCAGAGGGACTAAGAAAAGACTAAGTTGGGATCAGTTTGTTACTGAAATCAAACCCAAGTTATTTCTTTCATTATTCTTTCTTTAATATTGGTGAGAAGTCAGCATCTGCATCTGGAGATCTGAAACTAAATAGAATCCAGGGAATTACACACTGATCAGCCCCACCTGAACCCCTGTGTAGATGATGATGCAAATAATCCTGAGGTTTCCAAACACATTAAGAAAAAGACAATAATTGAGTAGTTAGCATGGATTGACAAAGAGTAAATCATACCTGACCAAACTGATGGCTTTCTACAATAGAATGACTTGCTCAGTAGATGAGAGATTGTGGTGGATTAACCCCTTAACCCCTGTAGGCAGCTAAGCACCACACAGCCCCTCTCTCACACACACACCCCTGCCCTGCAATGAGATGGGAGAGGGAATTAGAAGGACAAAACAAAGAAAACTCATGGGTCAAAGGAAAACAAAAAAACCTCAGTAAGTGATGCAAAAGCCATTGCTCACTACCAGCAGACCAATGCCCAGATCATCTCTGAGCAATGGCAATTTTGGAAAAACTCCTTCCCTGACTGTTCACCTTCACAGTTTTATTGCTAAGCATGACATATGGTATGAAATATCTCTTCAGTCACTTGGGGTCAGCTGTCCCAGATGTGCCCTTTCCGAAGTTCTTGTACACCCCCAGCCTACTCGCTGCAGGGGCAGAATGAGAAACAGAGAAGGCCTTGACACTATGCAAGAACTGTTCAGCAGTAGCTAAAGTATCATTATGCTTCAGTACAAATCCAAAGAATAGCACCATGTGGGCTCTTTTGAAGAAAATTAGCTCTATCCCAGTCAAAACTTGTCTGGGAGGAACGTTGCTTGTTTTTCTCAACTTGAGCAAGTCTTTTGACACTGTCTCACATAAAATCCTCACAGACAAATTGATAAAGTATGGGTTAGATAAATGGACAGTGAGGTGGACTGAAAACTGTCTGAACCTCTGGGCTCAGATAGCTGTGATCAGCAGCATGAACTCCAGCTGGAGGCCAGTCACTAGTGATGTGTCCCAGGGGTCAATACTGTGCAGCACTGTTTCATATCTTCATTAATGACTTGGGTGACAGGACACCAAAGTTCACCATCAGCAAGTTTGCAGACACTACAAAACTCAGAGTAGTGACCAGTACACCAAATGGGCAGGTTGCAATTCAGAGGGATCTGGACAGGCTGGAGAAATAGGCCAATAGACATTTCATGAAGTTCAACAGTGGGAAATGCTCAGTCCTGCCCTTGGAGAAGAATGCCTTGTATCAGAAATATCAGAAACAGTGTAGCCAGCAGGGACAGGGAAGGGATCTGACCCCTGTACTCGGCACTGGTGAGGCCGCCCCTCGATTCCTGTGTTCAGTTTTGGGCCCCTCACTCCAAAAAGGACATTGAATAACTCGAGCGTGTCCAGAGAAGGGCAACGAAGCTGGTGCAGGGTCTGGAGCACAGGTCGTACGAGGAGCGGCTGAGGGAACTGGGGGTGTTTAGTCTGGAGAAGAGGAGGCTGAGGGGAGACCTCATCGCCCTCTACAGCTACCTGAAAGGAGGTTGCAGAGAGCTGGGGATGAGTCTCTTTAACCAAGTAATAAGAGATAGGACAAGAGGGAATGGCCTCAATTTGCACCAGGGAAGGTTTACACTGGATATTAGGAAGCATTTCTTTCCAGACTGGGTTTTTAGGTGTTGGAATGGGCTGCCCAGGGAGGTGGTGGAGTCCCCATCCCTGGAGGTGTTCAAGAGTTGGGTCGACATAGCGCTGAGGGATATGGTGTAGTTGGGAACTGTCAGTGTTAGGTTAATGATTGGACTGGATGATCTTCAAGGTCCTTTCCAACCTAGTTGATTCTGTGATTCTGTGAAGAATAACCCTATACACCAGTACAGACTGGGGACGCACTGGATGGGAAGCAGCTTTGCAGAGACGTCCCTGGGCTCCAGATGGACGTCAAGATGCTCATGAAGAACTAATGTGCCCCTGCACAAAAGAGTTCCAACAGCCTTCTGAGCTGAATTATGAAGAGCATTGCCACCAGGTGAGGGAGGTGATCCTCCCCCTCTACCCAGCACTGGTGGGACACAATTAGAATGTGGAGTTCAATTCTGGATTCATCAGTAGAAGGGAGAAATGGACATACTATGGTGGGTCCAGGGAAGAGCCACAAAGATGATTAAGATCTTGGAACACTTTTTCTATGAGGTGAGGCTGAGAGACCTGGGACTGTTCAGCCTGGAAAAGCCTCAGGGAGGGACAAAGGGTGATAGATATTATACGTTCAAATATCTGATGGGTAAGGGTGCTCCAAAGATGATGGAGCCAAACTCTTCTCAGTGGTGTCCAGTCACAGCTCAAGAGTCAATGGGCACAAACTGAAACAGAAAATTCCACTGTTTTTACTGTGTGATTGACTGAGTCCTGGCACAGGTTTCCCAGGTTGTGGAGTCTCGATCCTTGGAGATATTCAAGACCCGACTGCACACGGATTGACCTTGCTCTGAGAAGTAATGTTATGTTAGATGATCTCCAGAGGACACTTTTGACCACAATGACTCTATAAAGTACAGTAGGTGTCTTTTCACCATTATTATGTAAAAGCTTTTTTTCCTTATGATTATCATTATCCAAACTCCTTAAAAACATTTCCTTATCCTCATAACTCTGGGAATTAATTAGATTTTCTTTCTTTCTTTCTTTCTTTCTTTCTTTCTTTCTTTCTTTCTTTCTTTCTTTCTTTCTTTCTTTCTTTCTTTCTTTCTTTCTTTCTTTCTTTCTTTCTTTCTTTTCTTTCTTTCTTTCTTTCTTTCTTTCTTTCTTTCTTTCTTTCTTTCTTTCTTTCTTTCTTTCTTTCTTCCTTCCTTCCTTCCTTCCTTCCTTCCTTTCTTTCTTTCTTTCTTTCTTTCTTTCTTTCTTTCTTTCTTTCTTTCTTTCTTTCTTTCTTTCTTTCTTTCCTTTCTTTCTCTTTCTCTCTTTCTTCTTTCCAAATGGTATTTCAATAAGCAAATTTGATAAATATCAATGTCCTGTCTGTATTAACCTCAACATGTGACATTGTCTAATAAATTTAAAGTGCACTAAATATCAACAAAAGTATTCACCATTGTTGCCCATCTCTTACAAGAATACCTCCAACCCCCAAACCATTAAGCATTCTATTTTTCATATAAAAGACATAACGAAAACTATGAACTCCTTTTCATTTACTTGCAACAACTGGGACATCTTATGTTTGAATTTTTTTTTTTTTTTTAAGATGAGTGTGCCACAAGTTTAAAGGTATTACAAGAATGCACAAGCTAGTTTACATATTTAATTGAAATTTATTCACAAAAATTATTAAAGGGCTAACAAAAGATTAGACAGACAAATTTCAATCATATCACAAAAAATATGTAACATCCAACAGCTACAGTATCAAGAAAATGAAAGCAATATAAGAAAGCCTGGGAATAGGTATATTAACCTGCCCTTTGATGCAGTTCAGTCTTATCCAACAGGCAAAATATTTGCTCTTTAAAGGTAATTGTGTTGAAGTTCTAGAAATAATTAATCTCTGGAAGAGGTATTTTCACATTCTGCATGAACCTCCACTTTATTTGGTAATGGAATTTTAACAAGAGTTTCCCATGTTTCCCCTTGGGCGTATCATTGCTGCACTTATTTATGTGTTGAAGGACATTGGGAAGATGCCTGCTGCTGAAGTATGGTGCAGTACACTACAGGAGGACATTTCATTTGTAACACAGCAAGATGGAATTTCCCAGGGGCCCTTCAGGGGTTATATCATATAAAAGAAATACATGCACACATACAAGCACTGCAGCAAACTGTTTGTTCTGCTTTTATACCTAGATGAATAAAATTATCAGCTTAATGTTCAATTTCTACTTTTAATTTATTATGCATAATAGGTGTTCAAAGCAAAAATAAGTGAATTTTGCAATGTCTTCTTCAAATATTAAAGTTTCATGGGAACACTCTTGATATGCATGTTGAGAAATGCTGGCTAGATTTAAAAGGGAAAAAAAAGAAAAAGTTTTTCTATTAACTATAATATCATTATTATTTTTCTATTAACTATAATTATCATTAATATTTATTTTAAATTTTAATGTTGAAACAAGCATTTCCCAAAATACACCTACAGCATGTACATATTTTAAAGATTGGTGCTGCAATTACCCTGTTTAGTGAACGCTGTAAAGCTAAATACTGTGTAAAGAAATAGATAGCAAATTAGTCTACTCTTCTCCTTCCCAGGCAAGTTCAAGCTTGCACCAACAGTTTGGAAAATTACTCTAAAATTATACCCATGACTAGGCAATATTTGCTGTCTTTTGATTCTTTTCAAATACTGTTGTGTTTGCTTGCAAGGGCCACATTTTCCTAAGGAACAGGTTAATTGAAAAAAAAAAAAAAAATCAATTTCTGCTTGAGCTTCCTTTAGTAGAAGACTTGATTCTAATTTTTCTTATTGCAGTGTCAAACACAGGCAATCACAATTGAACAAACAAACAAAAAAATTGCACAGACATAAAAAATGAGATCAGTATGACAGCTGAAAGATCTGGTTTAATTTTATTTTTTTTTTACCTCAGTTCCTGTGAAAATATTTTTAAATTTTTTTATTATGGCTTCTCAAAAGTAGTTTTTAAAAATCTAAACAGACACAAGCATGTTTGTTCATGTTCGTGTTCATGTTCAACTGGTAGAAACCAAAGCCTGTTGAATGGAAGGTGTGCATGCGCACACACACACCCCAATCCTGTGTATGCACCAAGCTAATCAGGGCAGAGCTACTGATCAGTGAGGATGGTACAAATGTACTAGCTGTGCAAATCTATTTTCCACCTACAAACAGCTCAGACAGCTCAGAATGAAGTTATGGGCAGGTGATCTTAATTCTGCCTGAATCTATTCATGTAGACATGCTCTAAGAGAGGCAGACTTGCAAAGGTCCAAAAAATCAAGGCAAAGCTGGGAGAACATGCTCAGGTCCTATTTTCTTTGCCTATTTTCCCATGCTTCCTCTTCAAAGTTTAAAAAAAAAAAAAAATATTCTCAGTTATATGGGTGGAAAAAAAAAAAAAAGAAAGATAAAAGATTACAAGGTGCATTTTTTTAGGTATAGAGAAGAAAAGGGGAGGAGTGTCCAGTTTTCCTTGATCATACTTCATTGAGCTTCAAGCATTACTTGCCTCTGCAGGAAATACAAAATTGACTTTGAAAATCCATAGAAAACTCTGAGAGGTGAGAAAAAGAACAAGAGTAAACAAATGGCAAGTTTGGGTATGAGAAGGAAGGGAAGAAGATTTTGTTAAAAATCAGATAATGGCTGAGAGCACCTCAATTTCACTTGATCCTATAAGGAAAGAATAAAGCCCTGATAGTTTTGTGAGATAAATGATTTCATTCACAAAAAAAAAAAAAAAAAGGCTGTCTTGTAGCTAGCAACTACCTGTATAAAGAAAAGTCAGCCATACATGATGTTTACAGGCAGGTCTTTGACTAAGACATACAGTCTAAGTTCTCATTTTATTGCCTTATTTTTTAAAGTCAAATTATGATCCTTAGTTATAGTGAACTTAATCTGTTATAAAGTGACTGACTTCATGGAGCCATTCAAGATTAATATTGGTCTATTTGTCTCTACATAATTATATTGCTTTTAGGATGCTTACATGGGATCACCACAGAAGCTGTTACCATTCTTAATTTTCTGATGGCTAAAGAAAGGTGGTTTGGGGTTTGGGTTTTTTTTACATCTTTGAGACTAGAGACTTGATCTGCACTACATCTACTGTAAGATGGGGTCTGAAACTAATTATAATGCACTGGCTGAAACAGAAACTGCAGAAAGGCAATTCCTTATGTACCACTTTAGAAAATGTTAGTGTGTTTTGTCTATAAACACACTGTGAGTTTCTGTCATTTTTGTGAAAGTGAAAAAATATTCTTTTATCTGAAGCTCTTAGAGAGCCAGAAGGGAAACATCAGAAGCTTCATACTATTTGTCTGGATCTTCAGCTGGCAAAAACAAACAGTTGAGATGGTGACTTAACCATTTGTAAATATTACTGTAAACATCAGCATGGTAATAGACTTCACAGTGTTGAAGGAGTTAAAAGAGAGAATGAGATACATGTGTCTTGTTTAATATTCTAGATATCTTAATTTCAGCCATTTATTTCCATACATACATGAAAGACAATTACAGGAAAAAATAAGAAAGAGAAGAACACATTCAGCCAACTGGATTCTAGTGACCTCAGGTATGTGCCCTCACCTATGTAAGCATTTTCTATTGTTTAATGTAGTCTATCCTACAGATTGGATAGGCATTTTTTTAAAACGGAAGATTCAAATAATTTGGCTCTGTGACTTGCTATCCTTCTTTCCACTTGGGAATCTAAGAGTCCAAAAGTATTTGCAAGGCTGCCACCCTTTACTTCAAAAAAAGGAGAAAAGAACCAACAAAACAAATGAAAACAAAAAAAAAATCCAACCACCTAATGAAAAAAAAAAAAAAAAGTTTAACCAATAATGAAGCATTTGACGTGGCATTCACACAGTTAGTTGTATGTCATTGACCAACACTGTAACTGATAATGATATAAAACCTTTTCATTGGAGACTGAGTGCAATCCAAACCACAATCAAAACTCACCAATTATTGAAAGATTTTGGTTTGATTAGCAAATATCATCCCTCTCCTTTCTTGTTTGTAAATTCTCTGTTCTCCAACATTATCTACTTCCATGTGTTCGGTTCCTCTATTGCAAGGATTTTTATTCACTGCAGTGACTATATTGCAATTTTTAATCACACAGCTAACAAATACTTTTTGATGGGCTAGCTGTAAAAGTACAGATCCTGTATAAGAATAAAGATAGCATTTCTTTTACACCCCATATTTGCAATTTCTAGAACTGGGACACGGTTCTGTCTAAAGGGAAGGAGTTAAAGACCTTTCCTTGTCTGGAAATTATTATGCACAATTATTGCTGATCTCATTTAAGGCATCAGACTACATTCATAAGACTTCATAGATAAACTGGGGGAACTGCATCCCACTATAGATAGTCTGAAGTTTAGAGATACAGCTAACTCCAGACATTTCTAAAAAGTTCTGAAGGCTCTAGAAGGCGAGTGAAACTCAGGTGTTCATATTCTAAAAAAAAAAAAACCCAGTTTTTAAAATATGGTTCAATATTTAAGTGGGAGAAATATATATTGAATAGTTGTCAGTTTGATCATTTGATCCCTACATCTAGGATCAAAGTATTTGACACAACCAGCGTTTCTAGCCCTGGTGCCAAAGTCACTTGAGATATGTATTAGACACTTCAAAAGAACATCGACATGAAACATGGGAAGATAGGAATGTATAAATCTGCAGTAGGTTAAATCCAGTCAGTTGGGTTTCTATTATCTCATTCAGAAGAATACCCTCTGGCCCCCACCTCCTAGCTGAATAGTCAGTTTTCAAAGTCAATGCTATTCATGCAGGAAGTATAGTATGGATTAAACTGGAAACCCCTCATACAGACAGTGTAACTATTGACTTGTCTTTATTAACACGGGCAGTCGACAGACTGTGAACCAATCTACTTAAGCCCCAACAGTGATGGGTGAAATTCGAAGACTTTGGTAGTTGAATTACCATAGTGTTCCAAAACTTCAGTGCTCGTCTAAACATTTTATGAGTTAACCAGCTTTCCTGGTTATGCAAGAAAACAGTCATAGTGTAATGAAAGCAAGCTCTTTGATAGTTTATGACATTCTTTTCTGGTCAGGCTGCTAACATCAGGAGAAAGTTTGGGAACTGTCACTGCTGTAGATAACCAGGGTTGGGAGATGTAGAAGCAGTTAAAACTGAAAGTCTGGGATTTGTGCCTTGAATTGCTATCATTTATTCATTCTATTACCATGACTCAGAAGCAAATATTGTAATCCTGGCTATACTGCATTAAGCAATGTACAAGCATTTAGAGAGATATTTGCTAAGTCGAAATGTTCTCTTAAGTTCCTATATGGCCAAATGAGATAATAGATTTGTTGGTGTTAGGTGCCGTGGCAAAATCCTCAAATAAAAACCAGAAAAGCAAGAAAAATGCCCACATCCTGAAAACATTCTAACTGTTCAAATTAGTTTTATGATAGTCATCAATCACAATGGAGCTGGAATTCCAGGGTGCATTTTGCTTAGTCACACTTAATGCTACAACAGCCAGAATTAAAGTTTGCTCTTACATTGCTACAGTAGAAATGTATGCAATTGAATCTACAAAGAATAAGCTGATTCTGGAAATAGCCCCAGGCTTACAGACTCGCAAAAAGATCAAGTCAGAACATTCAATTAAATTTGATTCATTTCTGCCTCCCACCGCCCCAAGATGCTGTTGAGCCTGTAAACAGTCTGTGCAATTATCCCAAAATGGGAGTGACGTTAACTAATCTTTGGCAGGGCTGCATCCATTTTGGGGCGATATATTCATATGGTGTGCATTAGACCACATTTAAACATCTAAGTGGATATAAAGAAAAATGCTTAAAGTAAAATGCTGTACAGTTAATGGAACAAGAAAGGCATTTGCAAGGGCCTCAATTTCAGCCATGTGAATAGCCTTTTCCCTTTCAGTGGCAAGCCAAATAATAAAGCCAAGAAAACCAGACTTATTTGGTCCAATTACTGGAAAATCATCAATTAAGGAAGACTCAGTGTTTATCAAATATAATAGCTGTACATGCAGTAAAATAATGAAACAGGTTTTAAATATTAAAGATCAGTCTATTAAAAAAACATAAACTTTGCACATAAAACCTTTTACTCAGAGTCTCAGATTCAAATGCAGCCCTAATTGAATAGCTTCACTGTGAGACATCTTTTTCCAGAACATTTTATTCACAATTTTTGAAAGCAGTCATCCTACTCCATCTAAATATTTATTGTTTCTTTAATACTTTTGTTTTGGCAGGGGAGGAGTTGTGTGTGTGTAAGACTAAAAATTCTGAAGGTGACTTAAACCCAGCGTTGATTTAGCAACATTAAAGGTTTATTTCTTTGACTGCCTTTTATAACATCAAGTTCTCAGTAGACACATAGTATTTGAAAATCTAAAACTCTCTCTTTTGCTATACACAAGTTGTTATTTAAATCATAAATTTAAATAGAAAACTAGGAAACTATATTGCTGGTATGGAAAATGGAACAAGATCTCGCCCTTGCACTACTGACCTCCATAAAAGATAAGCTTTGGTTTATAAGTGAAGCTTAGGGGCCAGAATACCATGGGGTCAGCATTAAAGGGTCTAAAAGACCTGATAGCTATTATATACTCTCCATATTTCATGACATTACAAGTAGGCAAGCTTTTACCAAGATTTTGCCTAGTCACAGAAAAGTTAGTCTATGAAAACTTGCTAGGCTTGCATCTCATTTATATTTCTTATTTTAACCTCTCTGGAATTCAGCCTTCTGAACTGAGGTTTCAGAATGGAAGGATGATGACTCCATGTAGGAACAGCAGGACACGAAGTAACCCTGTAGGATCCTGCATACCTAGTGGAAGGTTCCATGAGACTGTATTAGCTCATGATGTGATTGTAGGGTGGAAAGTTGACATTTTTTCATTGCAGAAACAGTGTATATGCCTCCTTGATTAAGTCTGAATTAAAAATAGGATTAAGGAAGAACATTCTCTGCAGAAAGAAGACTACAATTTGCCTGTTGACATAAAAGATCAATTAATTGTTCTCATGTTCTTTAACCCATTCTATCTCTTTTAAAGTAATGAGAAATATGCAGTAAGACTTCTAAGCTGCCTTTGTTATTAGGTTAACAGTTTTTTTCCTTCCCATCTAAATTACATTTTAATGAGTAAAAACAAAAAATAAAGTTGCTGAGGATTTTCTTGCTAGTGGAGTAATGGGATTAAATAATGTAAATAGACTTCAGAAGAACTGAGAAATCATCTGTAATTTGGTGAAAAGCCTGGCTGTTACCTCTGAACAGTATGGAACTTTCTCACACATGCAGATAAACACAGTATGTCTGTGAAGACTTTACAAGAGAAGAAAACATGACAGTATCAAGTTTGCAGTATAATCTGAGGGGAAGCCAGTTCCCAGATATAGTAACTATATTTCAGAATGGTGTCACAAGGAGACTAACCTTTATAGAAATATGTATGAAAGATGGTGGTTCAAAAAAAAACCTGAGTAGATGCTGTTCTTATACCAGCCTCCTGTGTAGTATTTAAAGAGACATCAAGGAAAGTTGATAGATGCCATTGAAGATATTTTTGTGTTACTTTTTCTTCAGAATAAAATATAAGGAAAGCATGTGGATAGTGTGGTACTCTACATGTCTCTAAGATGAAGACTGTTTCTTTCGTTTTAGTCATATTTGATCTAATGAATTTTTTTATGTCTCATCTCCTTCACAGGTGGACAAGATCTGCTAGTAAGGCAAACTGAAGATTTTGGCTGTAAGAAATACAGGGATATATTTCACCATGAATTGTGTTTGATTCTAAAAATCAAATGCCAGTTACAATTTTACCAACTTCAGCAGCAATTTAAAGAAGAAAAGCATCAAGACTCTGTTTAGATACTCATGAAAATATAGGTAAATATGTACAATATTTTGCAACATCCATGTTTCATAAATCACTTTTTACTTTTGCGATGTCAGCAAAATAAGACTCTGATCCAAAGAAAACTTTAAAATGCAGTAAATAGGTAACCTTCTTTGTATTAGAAGCCAGAAATAAAGTTCATTCTACTTTTTTTTTTTTTTTTTACTTTCAACTAAGTGGGTTTTTTCCTTCCTTTATGTAGACATTTCCGTTTTAAAATATAAGAAAATAACTTTTATTTTGATAATTGGAACTACTGAATTCTTCGATGTTAGATGTAAATATTTATTTCTTTTCAATATCAAAAATTGTTATTTTACTCTTCTTCCAACAATAAAGAGAAAAAATATCACTATTTAACTTTGTCATAATTTAAGGAAGTTTAAAGATTAATTGATAGTAGCTACACAGATGTAGTTTTTTGTGGTTTAAAATAGGAATTGTTTGTGTTTTAAAATAAGAAATTAATCTCCAATTGCTAAAGAGCTGCTTTATGAATAATATTCTTGTTCAATAGAGTGCAGTGAAGAAAGAAGTTTAAATATGTGTTTATCAAAGACTGGCTATTTGTATTATTAGTATTACCCACAAACTGCATTCCTAACAAGTGGTTACATGAGTTAAGATGAATATTATTTGCAACAAATTCAAAAAGGCTGTTACTGCTGAAATGAAATTCATGGACTATATTTCCAACTCCTCTATCTGTTAACATACAATTCATTTCATTGCACAGGAGATTACATTTTTAAAGGGTTTTCAGGTTGACTTTAAGAAACAAGAATCATTCACTATTCTTCATGTTTAAGAAATACTCAAGAGGTAAATACAGTGTTACCAATAGCACAGGCTTTTAAAATATTTCCTTGTGCAAGGGTGACTGATTGTCATTTAGATTGAGTGTACGGTATATTTTCTATTGATCTCGTTCTTACCTGATATCTTCCTTAGGTCAAAATGCTTACCAAATAAATTATATTAGTCAGCTTTTCTTCTATTACATTATATTTTATATGTGAATAAATATGAGAACAAGTGAATCTTTACTCAGACATTTCTGTCCTCCTCA